>NW_025390951.1:0-8757 GCF_016433145.1 Gracilinanus agilis | reverse complement strand
CACCCCCACCCATCTACTCACCCATCCAGCCCCCATTCACCCATCCGTCCCTCCATCTCTCCTTCTGTCCACCCACTGGTAATGCCGGGATCGTTTTTCCCAGCTTACCTTTTCTTCGCTGTGGCCGTGGTGCCCACTTTAGCCACTGCTCTGTCTGAGATGGGGATTCCCAGCCGGGCTCCTAAAGCCTGCCCGAGCCCTGTGGCAGAACCCATCGGGCTCCACCCGAGCTCTGTGGAAGGTCTATTTCCAATCCTTGCCATTCCTCCCAGCTGAGCTGCCCCCTGGGGCGATGGGCCACCGCGTGGCACCCACAGGCCTGTTCCATCCCCAGGTGGGTCTTTCTCTTCGAGAAGGGCTACCAGACCGCTGACAGTCTCATCAGCTCGGTGTCTGTGAAGCTCAAGGGCCTGGCGGTGACCAATATCTCGGGCCTGGGCCTCCAGGTCTGGGACGTGGCGGATTACGTGTTCCCGGCCCAGGTGAGGGGGATGGGAGGGGCTCTCTTGACCACATTCGGCGGGGCTTTACGGCCCAGTGTGTGCTTGGGGGGGGGGGGGGCGCTCCCGCCTCTTCCCCCAGCCCTGTCTGAGAGGGACACATGGAAGGGGGGGGCCAGGCCTGAGCCCCATCCGGAGCCCAGGTGAGCCCCTCACTGCTCCCTCCTCCCCAGCTGAGGCCTCCCGCCTGCTCCGGGCTTTGGCTGGGGAGTGGAAGAAGGAAAGAGTGAGGGCAGGAGGGGGAGGGGGAGCCCCCAACAGCCCTTTCTCCCTCCTAGGGGGACAGCTCCTTCGTGGTGATGACTAACCTCATTGTGACCGCGGGGCAGGCCCAGGGGCTCTGTGCTGACGTAAGAGCCCCCCACTGCCCCTCAGCGTCCACCGGGGCCCGTTCTTGAATTGGGGCCGCTGCGGGGGAGCCTGCAGATGCCCCGCCCACGGAACAGGAGGCGTGGCCGGGCCGGGGACTTGGGGTCTGCCTCTGCCCCTCACCCCTCTGGGGGCTTCGGGCTCGGGAGTCCAGGGGAGCCGAGTTCCAATCCCTCCTCGGCCTTCCGCAGGGGAGAGGATGCCTGGAGAGGGCTTCTTGGGGCCCGGACGGAGCCCCCACNGAGAGGGCTTCTTGGGGCCCGGACGGAGCCCCCACGGTCCTCCCCCATGGCCGGGCGGGTGGGGGCGGGGCCCCGGAGCCGTTGGGAGTGGCGTGGGGGAGGGGGGAGTTCTCTGGCGCTTGGCTACCCGCAGGGATGGGGGGTTCCCTCCCTCCAGGGCCAGGCTAGGGGGGAGCGGAGGGAGCCCGACCTGCCCTTCCTAACGGGCCGCCCCTCCCTGGGCGCTTCCAGAATCCAGATGGAGGGATTTGCCAGGAGGACGGCGACTGCCCGGCGGGAAAGCCCAAACGCAAAGGCCACGGTAAGGGACGGCGCAGGGCCCGGCCGCCCCTCCATTCTGCCCCCTCCCTCTGTGGAGCGGGGGCTGACGGGCCGCCGCTCTCCCTCCGCGCTCCAGGCATCCGGACCGGCAGCTGCGTGGACTTCAACAGCACGGCCAGGACGTGCGAGATCCAGGGCTGGTGCCCGGTGGAGGTGGACGACCACGTGCCCAAGTAAGGCAGCGCGGGTGGGGCGGGGCCAGCGGCGTCTCGGCCTTTAGCCCTCCGCCCCCTCCCGAAGGATTCCCCCCAGAGAGGAGTTTGGGGGGGCCTGAATTCAAGTTCAGCCTCTTGTTATCTTGGCTGTGGGCTGACTGTGTGACCCCGCCCATCCTGGGGCTGGAGAGTCTGATGTCCTTGGCTTCCGGGGCTCTGCTTGAGCCTCCCAACAAGAGAACCAGGGAGGGCGGGAGCAAGCAGCAATGTTTTCAAATGGTCCTCCCCTCTCCCCTCCCCCTCCCTCTTCCCCTCCCCTCCCTCCGTCCCTGAGATGGCTCCACAGAGGCAAACCCTCCCACCTGGCCAGCTACAGCCCCCCCAGCCAGAAGCGCACCCAGAAACCAACCCAGGCAAAGAGGACCTTCGGCTTCTGCCTTTGTCCCGTCATTGCAGCGGGTCACTCCCTGCTAGGCTTCCGGGGTGTTTCAGTTCCTGCAGCCAAGGTTCTCCGGGTTCTGCTCATTTCACTGGGCATCAGTTCATGGAGCTCTTCCCGGCTCCCTCTGAAATCCTTTCAGCCCCAGAGCATTCCCTCCCACCCACCCCATCACACATCCCAGCTTGTCCCGCCACTCCCCAGTGGAGGGCCGTCTCCTCCTTTTCCAATTTTTTGCCCTACACAAAGAGCAGCTCTAAACCTTTTTGTACAAACGGGTCCTTTCCCATCTATTTTATCTTTTTGGGGAACCGACCCAGCCGCCGTAGGGCTGGATCAAAGGGCAGGCAGCATTCTTTTATAGCCCGTTGGATGGCTGGATCCATTCACAGCTCCACCAACAATGCACCAGTGTCCTGATTTTGTCACATCCTTCCCACATTTCTCACTTATCTTTACTGCCTCTGGGGCCAAGCTGCTAGGTGTGAGGCAGTGCCTCACAACTGTTTACATTTGCACTTTTCCAATCAATAATGAGGTAGAGCATTTTTTTTAATGATAATTGATGGCTTTGATTTCTTCATCTGAAAACAGCTTGTTCCTGTCCTTCCACCATTTGTCAGCTGGGGGAATGACTTGGATTCTTATAAATTGGATCCATTCTCACTATTTGAGGAAATGGAGCCTTCATCAGAGAAACTTGCTGTAAACATTTTCTTTTCCCTGTTTGATGTCTCCCTTCTAATGTTGGTTGCATTGGTTTTGTCTGTCTGATGCTTTTTTATTTTTTACATACTCAGAAGGATCCGTTTTACATCCCATAATGTTCCCTATCTCTTAGGTGGTCGTAACTTCTTCCTTTCTCCTTAGATCTGACCGGTAAGCTAGTCCACCCTCCCCTCCTTTGCTTACAGCATCACCCCTTCTGTCTCGATCATCGGCCCATTTTCACCTTCTTTTGGGAGAAGGGTGGGGTGTTGGTCCACACCTCGTCTCTGCCATCCTGCTTTCCGGTTTTTGTCAGAGGGAGTTCTCGTCCCCAGAGCTGGGGTCTTTGGGCTATCGAGGCCTTTGACTCCTCTGTATTGTACAGCTAACCTAGCCCATGGATCTGCCTTTCTATTTCTTAGCCAGCACCAGATTGTTATGATCATCCCCATTTTACAGCTGAAGAGACTGAGGCAGGCAGCAGTGATTTGAGTGATTTACCCCCACTGGGAAGCATTTCCCCCTCAGCCCTCACCTTAGTCCAGCTGGGCTGTGGCCAGACTGTAGGACAGGAGAGTGGGGGCCGGGCCGGGGACGGGGAGGAAGACCTCAATGGCACAAGTCAGAACAAGCCACAGGAGGGGAGACGTCTCAGGGAGGCAGATTGCAGCTTGATGGCCCAAGAAGCCTCCTGGGAGCCCGCCCGAAGGGAGAGGGGCTGCCTCAAGGTGCGGGGACTTGAGAATGGCATGAGGGCGCATCCCCGGCCCCTCTCAGGGAGCCCGTTTGTGTCTGGGACCTTGGAGGGCAGCAAGAAGGCTCCCAAAGGGGGCGAGTCTCGCCACCTTCCCCATCTCCCCCTTGGGATGGACCTGGCTGGGGTAGGGAGGGGTCTTGGGGCCAGGAGCAGGGACGTGGCGGCTCGACCAGCCACATCAGCTGAGCTTTGGGACCTGCCTGGTCTTTTCTTTTTTGAACCCTCATCTTCTGTCTTAGAATCACTTCTGTGTATTGGCTCCAAGGCAGAAGAGCAGTCAGGGCTGGGTGATGGGGGTCAAGTGACTTGCCCAGGGTCACACAGCTGGGAAGTGTCTGAGGCCACATTTGAACTCAGGACCTCCTGTGTCTAGGCCTGGCTCTCTATCCACTGAGCCACCCAGCTGCCCTCTACCCACTGTCTTAAAGGGCCACAATGCCCAGAGAGAGGCAGCCACGATCTTCCCTGATTCTGGGTTGCTCAGTAGTAACTGTCCCACGGGAGCGTGGGGCCCCGGGGGCCGGCCAGGACAGGGCAGTTGGGCCTGGGCCCAGCCCAGATGGTTTGATGGTGCCTGTCTCGACTTAGAGGCCAGGCAGAGAGGAGGGAGTGAGCCACAGGAGGCTGGCTGGGATCCCAGGCCGCACGGACCATAGAAATGGAAGGAGGGGTCAAGCAGAGGCCGAGCTAGCGGGAGGCAGGCGAGGTTGGGACTCTGGAGTCCGAGTCCAGCAGCCTGAATGCTGGCTCATGGCGGGGGCAGGAGCTCGCGGAGAGCCAGAAGGAGGACTGTGGCCTCCCTGAGCCTCGGCCTCCTCACCTTGAAAACAGAGAGGCTGGCCTCAGTGCCCGGCAGGCCCCTTTGAGCCCTAACTCTGCCCCTGGAAATAGAGGGGTGAGGCGCTCTCCTCCCAGGATTCCCGGGGACCCCGCTGCCCGCTGCTCAGGGCATGGCGGCTCCAGGGTCCCTTCCTGGCCGTGGATGGGTAGTTCTAGGGCTCTGCCATCCACCCTTCCTCTCCCCACACAGCCGGTGGGGACAGCTTGGCCAGGGAGAGAGCTGTGGGGCCCTGGCTTAAGGAGATGGGGGAGACTTGGGCCCGTTTGGAGGCAGCAGGGAAGGGGCCAGGAGCCAGGGGGTCTGCCCAGAGCCCCCTCGCCAGGCTGCCAGCCGCCCTAGGGCATTATGGGCAGCCCTTCTGCCAGTACCAACCATCCGTGCCACAGTTAGTGCCCTCCGATGGATGGAAGTTACCAGGACCCGCTCTCTAGGCATGTGTCCTCTCCCTTCCACTCCCAGAGCCCGAGGGTCAGAGGGGCACCAGAGGGGGGCGAGGCCTGCATTCACGCCCAGCGGGCCTCATCACTAACTGGCAAGGTGCTTACCAGGTGCCTGGCACTGTGCTGAGCAGCCATGTGCTCGGCTCTCTCGGACGCTTCCTGGGCAATCTCCGATCCTCAGTGTTCTTCTCTGTAAAATGGGGACGTGGAGAGTGCGGCTTGTCCAGGGTGGCAGTGCCTGGGGGGGGGGGGGGAAGAGGAGGAGGAGAAACGGGGCAGAGGGAGGAGCTGACGGATAGGCGGGTCTCTTTCAGCCCGGCCCTCCTGAGGGAGGCAGAGACCTTCACCCTCTTCATCAAGAACAGCATCAGCTTCCCCCGGTTCAAAGTCACCAGGTGAATGGAGGAGTTTGCGCCGAGGGTCCTCGGGCTGCACAGAGGCCACCGGCCACCCCCGGAAGCCCCCACGGGCCGGAGCTGTGGGGGGCTGCAGGCACAGGAGCTTCCCTTGCTCCCTGGCTGGCTCGCCTTCCCCCGCTGCTGCTGCTTTCTCCAAGCGGAAGGAAGGAGGCGGCCACCCACTGAGCCAGCCAGGGAGGGCTCTGCTTGCTTTACGTCCTGCAGCGGACAGCCGGGGCGCTGGGGAAGGCTGGCCCTTCCTTCAGTTCTCCTTCCCGCCTCGGGCCTCGGGCACCCGGGGGACTGCAGGGAGGGCCCCCCGGAGGCTTTTCCTCCCCATTCCCAGCCTCTTTTCTCCCTGCAGACAAAACCTGGTGGAGAGAGTGACCAAGCAGTATCTGAAAAGCTGCGTGTACCACAAGAGCACGGACCCCCTGTGCCCCGTCTTTGAGCTGGGCGCCGTCGTGAGAGACTCGGGCCAGAACTTCAGTGCCCTGGCCGTGAAGGTACAGGGAGGCTGGGGAGGGGGCTCGAGTGGGGGCCGGACAGAGACAGAGGCAGCGGCGGCCCAGGCAGAGGGCCACCTCCTCCAGGAAGCCCTCCAGACCACAGTTCTCACTTCCTCCGGAGTCCAGTATCAGCGCCCACCCCCGCCCCCATCCCCATTCTGGGCCTTGCAGGGCTGCTGGCTGTATCAGTTACCCTTTCGTGCAGGAAACCCACCCCCAAGCAGGGCTCTGGCTGCTGAGGGAAGGAGGACCCTGTCCTTCTGGGGCTCCTCAGTTTCCCCAGTTGGACAAAATCACAGAAGCCCCGAGTGGCAGAACTGGGGAGCTGGGAGGGCCTTTGGCCGCCACCAGGTCCAGCCTCCCCGCCAGGAGGAGCTCTGACGAGGGGCAGACAATCGGAGGGTCTCTCGGCTCCAGGCCGGGCCCACAGGGTTCCGGGGGAGGGTTCCGGCCCTTCTCTTATCTGTCTTTGGCCTCCCGTCCCCGAGCCGAGCTGAGCACAGACACAGGGCTAGGCACGCAGCCCAGCCCAGAAGGAGGCCTGGAGGGAAGCCCAGAGCCTGCCGGGGGGCAGCCCACATCCTGCGCAGGGCTTCCCACAGGCTGCTGGGGCGGTTGGCAGCGTCTCACCCTGCTAGCTCGGGGGGGCCAAGAGTGCGGCCTCGCAGGACTCGCACGGCTCTGGGAAGGCAGCCGTCACTGGGCAGCAGTCCCGGCGGCCAGGCTCTCGGGGCTGCCGCAGGCCCTGGAAGCCCGCCGACTCGGCGGCACCATCCTGTCCCTCCTCCTCCCTCCCTCTTCTCGTCCTCTCGGGGTCTCTGCCTCTGCCTTTGGCGTCCCAGACTCGGTTTCCCTCAAGAGGTCCCTCCTGGATCGTCGTGGCCGCCTGGGGGAGAAGGCGCCGATACGGCCATTTCTCGGGTTCTCCCAGCGGCTCATTTGGGTTTTCCACCAGTGAGCGTCCGCCCGGAGCCTCCTCCCTGGGCCGTGACGGAGCCGTCCTGCTCTTGTGGCCCCGGTTCTCGGGCCTCGGCCCCCTTTGCGCCCCGAAGGCCGGGAGACCCTCTGAGGGACTCCTTCAGGGAGACCCTTCCCCGGGGGCGATGGCTTGGCCCAGGACAACGGAGGGGCCGCACTTAGCCCTCCCCTTCTGTTTCACTCTGAATTATTGCCTTGTGCCCGAGAGCTCAGAGGCTGCCTCTGTCCCTCTGCCTCGGCCTCCTCCTTGCGGGCTCTGGGGAGCGCCCAGTGGGCATCCCCGGCCGTTGGGAATGTCCATAGCGGGCACTGCTGGGGGCTTTGTCTGACGGCCAAGGAGGGGGGCTGAAAAACCAGAAGAGTCCTTTGGGTGGGAGGGAGGGGGCGGAAAGGGGGCAGGAAGGAGGCGGGGTGTCCTCCAGCGCCAGCCGCCTCAGTAAACACTTCTTGAGGCCTGCTTTAATGGGCCGGGCCGGACGGGGCACAGGGAGGCCCCTGGGTTCCCCGCATCCTGCTCCCTGGACACAGAGCCAGGGAGGGCAGAGGGTGCCGGGCGGGCGGAACGCTGCCCAGATGAGGGCCGACGGCCCCGGTTGGCAGCACCGGCCCGACGGGGTCTCCCTCGCTTCTCTGGGTGGCTCGGCAGGTGGGGCCGCCCTTAGTCACGATGTGCTTCGGGGGGGCTCCTTGGGGCTCGCCCTGTGGAGGAGGGCGCGGGGGGCTCGGGGGGGGCTCTGGCGTGTGGCCCCCGCGCAGGGCGGCCCCTCAGCAGCCTCCCGGGTTTCCCGGCAGGGCGGAGTGGTCGGGATCACCATCGACTGGAATTGTGACCTGGACTGGGCCGTGCGGCACTGCACGCCCGTCTACGAGTTCCACAGCCTGTACCCGGAAGAGAACAACCTGTCGCCGGGCTTTAACTTCAGGTAGGGCCCGGCCGGACGCTCCGCTTCCCACCCGCCTCGGACCCTTCCCCGCCCCGGGCCTCGGGAGCGCAGCCCGGCTCGGATTCTGAGAGGAGGCCCCGCGAGGAGGCCTCCTGACCGCCTCCCCCCTCAGGTTTGCCCGCTACTACATGGAGAACGGGACCTCCCGCCGGCACCTCTTCAAGGTCTTTGGCATCCGCTTCGACATCCTGGTGAACGGCAAGGTGAGTCCGAGGGCCGGCTCGGGGGACCCGCCGACGGAGAGCTGGAAGGGCCCCTAGAGAGGCTCTCCTCTGAGCCTCCACCCATTTCACAGACGTGGAGACTGAGGCAGGATTCGCACCCAGGTCATGCTAACTCGGGCCAGTTCTCTTCCCTCTTGCCTGGTGTGCTGCAGGCCATCTCTTCTGCAGCAGCCCCTTCTCAGCTCCCCCGTTCCCAGGCACGTGGCGGGGAGGACGGGGGAGGCATCGGTGTCCGCCGGGACTGCCCAGCCTTCCTTGGGCTGGGCCCGGGTCCAATCATCCAAGGCGTGAGGGGGTGGGGAGAGAACTGGAACCATCCGTCGGCCCCAGAGCCGTTCTGAACGTTTTTATACAAGTATTTGACCTGCTTATGGAGTTGGCGACCTGGGTTCGAATCTTGCCTCGGGCAGGTAGGTCCCTTGACTTCCTGACCAAACCTCTCTCCAGCCCTGACTCTGGGCTCGCTCTGCTCCCCTTCCCCCTCCTCCACAGGCCGGCAAATTCGACATCATCCCCACCATGACGACCATCGGGTCCGGGATCGGAATCTTTGGGGTGGTGAGTGCGGAGGGGCAGCGGGGGTGGGAGGAGGGCCGGGGCCAGGGCCCGAAGGTGCCCGCCCGCTGCCCAGGCACCCGGACAGCAGGCCGGGCGCCCCGAGGGCCCCCGAGTCGTGCTTCTTGGGGGGCCCTCCGGCCTCTTCCCAGGGCCCACGTCCTTCTCCTGCCCCTGGATGGGGGCCCCTTCGGCTCAGCCCGGCCTCCAGCCAGGCCACAGAGATGGAAAGGAGCCGGGCCACCTTCAGGGCCCTCCAGCCAGGGGTTCCGCCTGCGCCCGGTGCCCATTCCCTGGGATCTGGGCCCCGGGAGGCTCAGGAGGGGCTGCTGGGAGGAAGGGGCCTGACCTGGGGCTGCAGCCAGGGGGAAGGGGCG
>NW_025390950.1:0-7518 GCF_016433145.1 Gracilinanus agilis | reverse complement strand
GGAGAAGGAGGAGAAGGAGAAGGAGAAGGAGGAGAAGGAGAAGGAGAAGGGGGAGAAGGAGAAGGGCAAGGAGAAGGAGGAGAAGGAGAAGAAGGAGAAGGGGGAGAAGGAGGAGAAGGAGGAGAAGGAGGAGAAGGAGAAGGAGGAAGAGAATACAATGGCACCAAGGGACAATGCCTAGGACACCAGCTTCCCTCTCCCTCTGACTCTACCTATAAACACCCTGTCAAAGAAAAGCTAACTCTGGCTACTGTCCTGGAATTCTAGTATTGGTCCTCAAACCAGAAGTTGGTCAGATTAACAGAAAACAGTCTGAGAGAAGCAGAGGAGGCCCCATCTTAGCAGAGCAAATCAGTTCTTAGGAATCTGATCAGCTAGGGTTTCTCCTTGTATGTTGTCTCCTATCATGTTTATGTTTATTCCTGGACAGAGTTTTACTCATTGGGCTGCACTAGAATTACTGGTGGTCTCAAAGGCACAAAAGGTTCTGAACCAGCAATGTCATCTTGTCACTGGGTCAGCAGCATGTATGTTCTTAACATCACCCTCTGAAAGCTGCCCTATGCTGCAAGCAGCGCAAAGGTCATGGGAATCTTATGGTCAGAGATTGTGAGGCTCTGACAAGAGCTCTGAACTAAAGCATTGGTCAATGTTTATCTTTTCCAAACAGTTTACTCATCTCTGCTAACACCCCAAGAGTAATAGTGCTCAAAGACCAGGAACTTCACCAAGATAAAAACAAACTCATGTGGACCAGATATTTCTTTCATTGACCAGGTGTCTGTCCTCAAGTCACAGCACCCCTTCCAGAGTGTGAAATTCCAAGGGAGAGGAAGTTTGTTTTAGGGCATGATAAGGGCAATTCTCATCCAAAAAGTCTTGCCCTCCAGTTTTGGAGATACTCCACAATTTGATGGATTAAGAAGATTGCCTGAAATCTATATTTGAGAGTTCTCTCCATGGGAAGTACTGATTTCGATGGTATATCTTTGCTATTAAAGGAAAAATGCTTTCCTAGACTCAATGGATACAAGTAGATATAAGGAAGAATCCAGTGACAAGTCAGTCCTGACTTTAACAGCAACTACCACTAAATATTGGGGCCATTGACAGTCTATACCCCTGGCAGTAGTCATTACAAGATGGTATGGATACACAGATACCTACTTACATACATGTGTGTACAATAATTGCATCTCATAAATATGTGTGTTTTTTGGCCATATCTCATAATGACTATTACCAGTTTGTGTATAGAGTATGTGTTTATATATATGATAATAGTCTCTCCTATGTGTATATTCATATACAGCTTCATAGCATCTCATAATGATTGTGGCCAATATATGTGTATACGCACATATACATATATGTATATGCGTGTTATTATACACATACATGCATTAAGACTTCTGGTTAGGAGCCCTTTTGTGATCATAATAGATACTCTATTATTTGTTGACTGATTTATGATCCAAGGAGAGATTCAGATATAAAAACAATGACTCTTTGAAATTCTATAAATTACTATTTTTAATAAATTCATGCTCAAGCTCTGTGCTACTTGAGAGCTAGGACACAGTACATCAGAGAGATAATGGCATATGCTGAAGAGTCACCCAAGGAGCCTCGTATCCAATTCTTTTTGACTGAGTTTAATTCCCCAACATCTGGCAAGGCTGCCCAATAGTAGACTTCTCATTTGAGAAGTCTTAGGCACAAAAGCATTCCTCTTCTGTAAGCTGCCATTTTTTCTTTTTTAAAATGATGACCCATCCCCATAATTCTGGGTGTCTCAAAAGTCTTAGTGTAGTTTTCAAAAACATAAACTCAGTGGGACAGCTGGGTAGCTCAGTGGAATGAGAGTCAGGGCTAGAGACGGGAGGTCCTAGGTTCAAATCTGGCCTCAGCCACTTCTCAGCTATGTGACCTTGGGCAAGTCACTAGACCCCCATTGCCTGCTCTTACCACTCTTCTGCCTTGGAGCTAATACACAGTATTGACTTCAAGATGGAAGGTGAGGGCTTAAAAAACCATAAACTCAGTATGTAAATACAGTACCAATAATAATATTATAATTCAAACATAATTTTTTTACCAAGAACTTTACTATCAAGAACCTTGGAAGGTAGATCTACAAATATTATTATCTTCATTTTACTGATGTAAAATTAAATGACTTGCTCCTGGTCCTTCAGAGAGTAAGGATTTGAATTCAGTCCTTTTAATTCCCAAATTTGTCCTCTTCCTACTTCATCATTTCATCTAATTAATGATGTCAAGCCCTTGACTTTGTCTTAATAATGAGCCATACTCTTTGAAATGTTTATTCTATACATGCATCATAGCATTAGAATAGTGGGCAGTCTATACAATCACTGGGATAATAACGTTGGCACCATGATAACCAAAGACTGATAAACAATGGAGGTGGTAAGCAAAAGAACAAGTCAAAGAGCATTAAAAAAACCTAATTGTAAGACCAAATGGAAGTATTAGAGAAATTCCGTGCCCAGAACTTCAAGTTTTGTTGGGAAACAAGACATATCAGAGTAGCATTTAAGTTAGATAAAAGAAAATATTCAAGCAATCCCAAAGGAATGGTATAAACCATAAGCTGGCATATGTAATATTTCTCTTGGACCAACCATTATTTGAGTATTAAGTAGAAGTAGCTAGAAGACCAAGTGAGTAAGGATGCTCAATTTGGAGTTCAAATCCTGAATCAGACACTAGCTATGTGATCTTGGCAAAATTATCTACTATTTAAGCCTCAGTTTTCTCATCTGTAAAATGAAAATCACAATTGTGCCTACTTTATAGGGTTATTGTGAGGTTCAAATGCAATATCATGTGAACAGTGCATTGAAAACTTTGAAGTAGTACATAAATGCCTGCTGCTATCAACATCTTCCTCCTCCTTCTCTTCGTCATCATCACCATCTCATTATCACCATCATCATCATCATTACAAATGTAGTGCATTTGGGCCATTTCATGGAGTCATGAAATCCTAGAGTCAGAAAGACTGTAAGAGGTCATCAGTCTGGTCTAAACAGTACCTGCCCACAAATCCCTCAATAAGATCCATGAGATGTAATTATCTAGATTTGGCTTAAAAACCTGCAGGGAGGAAGAACCCATTTGATTCCAAGGAAACCTATTCCACCTTAAGAAGCTTTTGTTTATGTTGTCCAAATATTCCCAAAGGCAACTTTTGTTCCCTTGCTCCTAGTTCCACCCTCTGTCACTAAGTGGGAATTTAATCTCTCTTTCATGTGATAACCCTGCAGATACTTAAAGATGGCCATTATGGTTTCCAGATATCTTCCCCTTCCCCATTTCTTCTAGTCCATCCTTATAGGACAGGCCTCATGCCAACACCCCATTAGCTTCACTCTACCTTCTAATCTTCTTTGGATCAGTTGTTATCCAGTCATATTGCCTACATTTTGTACTTGTAAAATGGACTTTTTTGAAGCCAAATGTCTGCCTCAAGCTTTATCCCCATTAAATTTTAAATTATTCAATTTAATGTCCTAGCTGGTCAAGATCTTTCTGAAGAACCATTCCATCATTAAGTATGATAGTCCTCACTCCCATAAAAATAATAAAAAGGGTGCAGATTCCCTGAATATCCACTGGAAAGTGCCTTCCAAGAAAACAATCATTAATGACTACTCTTATGAGAGTCCAACCATTCAAACAATTCCAAATCCCTCCAACTGTTTGATCTAACCCAAATATTTCCATCTTTCTATGAGATTAACATGAGATTCTTTATCAAATGCTTTATTAAAATTTAGGATAGAAAGAGGTAGAAAGAGAGAGAGATGTGTATGAATATATGTGTATACATATGTATAAATAGACACATTTACTTATATATGTGTATTCATATTGGGTTGTATACACCTATGTATGTATATCCACAATATATCAACATATGTATATGATATACCTAAGGGGTGGGGTGTGTATATATATATACATACATATACACATATATATTTGAATACACACAAATACACACACACACATACACACACAATGTTCCAAAAGTCTTAGTACAGTTTTTAGCTTAGAAAATTGCTTAGGGCATTGAAAATTTAAGTGACTTGTCCAGGGTCCCAGAACCAGTGTCAGTCAGAAATGGAATGTGAACCAAAGTCTTTCTGCATTGAAGCTGGTTTTCACCCAGTGTCATACTTTCCTTAAATAGGTTAAAAAAACCTTTTCTTATTCTTATTTTCATTAGAAACTTCAGCTCGCCCTGATACTATTCCTATAAGACCATGCTATATTTTTGTATTCATCCTCTGTTACCTGCCCTTTATTCTGTCTTACTACATGTCTTTTAAAAATCTAGGTTAGACTGTCAGTTTTGTTTGATTCATTGGTTGGTTTTGCTGAGTTGCTTTTTTCTCTTACTTTATTTTAAAGGATGGCTTACTCATGGGAAAGAGGAAAGGGAAATATTCAGAAATAAAGGTAATGCAAAAACAAAGGACATCACAATTTTTTTAAAAGGTAATGGTTTGGAGGGGGCAGCTGGGTAGCTCAGTGGATTGAGAGTCAGGCCTAGAGACGGGAGGTCCTAGGTTCAAATCTGGCCTCAGCCACTTCCCAGCTGTGTGACCCTGGGCAAGTCACTTGACCCCCATTGCCTACCCTTACCACTCTTCTGCCTTGGAGCCAATACACAGTATTGACTCCAAGACGGAAGGTAAGGGTTTAAAAAAAAAAAAAAAAAAAAAAAAAAAGGTAATGGTTTGGGCATTCCTTGTTTGCCTCAGTCTCTTTAGATAATTCCCACTTTTTTCACTTATCTGCTAAAATTTAATCCATGTGGCACTCCAGAAATCCAGATTCCATTCTCAGAAAACATTTTTAGCTTGTTATCTTTTTTTTAATGTGACTCTTTATTCTAAAATTCTTGCCTTCGTTGGGAAGCCATACTGATATCATTGTGCCCCTAAAGCCTTTAGCTTTTTGCTTAAGACTTCATAATCTTTGGTGATCCATTCTAGGTATCATAATTTTTGACAGTGCTGCTGGCAGTAGGGTATTTGTGCACACATGAATCATCAGATTTGGGGAGTAGTCATTTGGTTTGAGGAGTTCTGGGAGATACTTTGTTATTTCTTAGATATCCATCACTGGACAATAGTAGAATTTCTATTATTGCTATCAAGTCAATAAATAGTTACTTCAGTATGGAATCATGAGGCATAATGGCCTGTTATTTCTTCCTCAAATGCTTACTGTGGTGAATCCCATCATAATTCTTTGGAGGAAACCAGTGACTTCATGGCATTCAGCTCCCTCCTTAATTTCAGTTATTCAATGGTCCTTCTTACCCATTTCCTTTGTTTGACATTTGTCCATCCTCTAACCTCAACACACATATAAGGATTTCTCCATGCCTTTTTTTTTTAATTTTTTAAACCCTTAACTTCTGTGTATTGGCTTATAGGTGGAAGATTGGTAAGGGTAGGCAATGGGGGTCAAGTGACTTGCCCAGGGTCACTCAGCTGGGAAGTGTCTGAGGCCGGATTTGAACCTAGGACCTCCCGTCTCTAGGCTTGGCTCTCGATCCACTGAGCTACCCAGCTGCCCCTCTCCATGCCTTTTTATTCATTTTCCTTCTTTGTTTTTACCTTAAAATCTTCATTCTATTGTTTTGCTTAAGGACTATTATTTTCCCTAACAACCTAGAATGTATAGAAGTGTTCCTCAAATTCCTTTCTCTTCTAAGACTGAAGCCAACCTGCCTCTTGAGTACAGATATTAATCTTTTAGCAAAATTCCAATATCACACATTCAAGGTATGCACCAGGAAAATTCACCCTTCTGTCCATATATAATGGAAGTGACATCCTCAAACCCTGTTTTCCTCATGTCAACTTGATTACAAATATGCATAGTCCAGCAAAATAAATTCCCAAATTGGTTAAATCTAATAATATCTCATTCTACATCTTGAGACCACCATCTTTCTGGCAGGTGGATAGTAGGCTTTATCTTTGGTCCTCTGGAATTGTGGTTTATCATTGATTTATTAGGGCCCCCAAACCTTTCAAATTTCTAACTATGATCTCTTTTGGATCCATCTCTTTCTACTTGCCTCCTTATTTTCAATATTTTTTCCTTGGCTTGAGTTCTTTGATAAACTTTAAGCGACCATAGGAAAGAGAAGAAACTTGGACCTGAATCAGTCAGGGAAAAATTCATCAAATAAAGCTGACATCAAAGGCCTTGAAGAATACTTAACATTAGAAAGGCAAGGAAGATCATCCTAGGCAAGAATAATTGGAGGGGTATGATAGATAGTAGAGAAAATCCAGAATTTGGCCTAGAGAAAATTGAAGATATGCGTGTCCTAGGTACCCTTCTTATATAGAGGTTCTCAGAAGTGCCATCTAATTGGAGAGAGTCCACAGGGTGGAGACTACTTCCATTGTGTCAATTCCAGGACCACAGTCAATCATTGTGAATGTTTTCAGTGTGAAAGCTTTAACTTTTCTCTGTTCCCTTTGGGTAGACAAAGCTGGTCCAGGGATTTCCAAATTGAAGGATAACAATGACTAGCTAATATATTAGCCAAAATCAGCTCAATCTTTAAAATGTTAATGTAGAAGAATATACTGGAAAAGAAGAAAGGGAGAAATAGAATGGAATAAATTATCTTATGAATAAGAGGCATAAAAGAGCTTTTACAAAGAAGGGAAAGATGGGGGAGGTGGGAAGGAGAGCATTTGAACCTTACTCTCATTAGGATTTGTTCAAAGAGGAAAGGACATACACAAGCAACTGGGTATAGTTATGTATCTTACTCTACAGGAAAGTAAGAGGGAAAGGGCTAAGAGAAAGTGGGGCTATGGAAAAGAGGGCAAATTGGGCAATGTAGTGGTTGGAAGCCAAACAATTTTGAGGATAGACAGAAGGAAAAGAGAGAGAAAAGGATAAATGGGGTGGGGAGGAATAGGATAAAGAGTAATACAGAGTAATCATAATGGTGAAAAATTTTTTTCAGGTCTCTAACAAAGGCCTCATTTATCAAATGCAGAGAGAAATGAGTTGAATGTATAAGGATACAAGTCATTCCTCAATTGATAAATGGTCAAAAGATATGAACAGGCAGTTCTCAAAGTAATTAAAGCTCTTTATATTCATGTGAAAAAATGTTCTAAATCATTGTTAATAGGAGAAATGCAAATTAAAACAGCACTGAGGTACCACCCCATACCTACCAGATTAGATATTATGACAGAAAAGGAAAATGACAAGACATGGAGGAGATAATCAGAAAATTGAGACACTGATGCCCCACTGGAAGAGTTGTAAATTGATTCAACTATTCTGGAGAACAATTTGGATCTATGCCCAAAAGGCTATATATGTACTCTCTGACACAGAAATACCATTTCATTAGGTTTGTATCCCAAAGAGTTTAAAAAAGAAAAATAGGGACCTATATGTAAATATATATATATATGTATATATATACATATATAT
>NW_025390949.1:0-6428 GCF_016433145.1 Gracilinanus agilis | reverse complement strand
TTATCTCTAAATTCTATGATGCTGTGGACCCTGGAGTGGGGAGGTGAGGCAAAGCTGCAAAGCCTACATGCTTATAAGCAGGGACAAAGAGAATGGAACTAAGCAGTAAGGGCTGTCTAATAGTTTGACATCATCATGCTAGACTTGTGTTGGTGAACCTATGGAATATATGCCGGAGACAGCTGCTCCCTTCACCCTCTCCATGTGCCTGAGAACACTTCTCCAATCACCTGCTCCTCTGCCTAGCAGCCCAACCTAGCAACCCTGTCTGGGGTGAGGCAGGAGAGTGGCAGTTTGGGCACTCGATCTCTAAGAGGTTCACCATCACTGTTCTAAGGTAACATATGTTGCTAAAGTATGTTTAGCATTAGCTACTGCCCAACCATTAAGAACCAAGTCAAGTCCTATTTCTTCCACACAATCTTAACTGTTCCCCAATATGGAAACCCCTGCCCCACTCCCAGCGGCCAATGCCTTCCTCTTTTGAACTGCCATCATAAACTCTGAACGTACCACCTAAGTAGCTCATTAATTCTATCTTGTCTCCTCTCTTAGAATGTGAGTCCATGAGAGACTTCTGCTGCCTTTCTTTCTCTAGGGCTTCGCACAGTGCCTGGTACATAGTAAGCAATTAATAAATGCTTATCAACTCAACCAAAAGTAAGATAACATGTAAAACATGTTTCCGACCTATTTAAATACTAAATAAATCCTAGCTCTTCTGATGCTAGCTATTTACCTGTTCATTGGTCTGTTTCCAGACTCACCATGTCCAATCCATTTTCTATTCAGCAGCCAAAATATTCCTTTTATAACATAAGTCTGATTGTATTACTCCCTGACTCAAAATTTTTCATTGGCTCCCTTTTGCTTCTAGCATGAATATTATCAGATGAGAAACTATCAATAAAACTTTAGCACAGTGCCTAGTATGTTGTAGGTGATTAATAAATGCTCATTGTCTTTCTTTTCTTTCTAGGAGTTCTTATGGGGTCTGTGGACTTTAAAAAATATTTTATTATAGTTCAATATAATTAATTGTCTTTATATACCAACATATTTTATTTTGTGTATTTAAAGACATTCTGAGGAGTACTAAGGTGGCTCAGCAGATTGAGAGCTAGGCCTAAAGACAGGAGGTTCTGGGTTCAAATGTGACCTCAGACACTTCCTAAGTGTGGCAAGTCACTCAACCCCAGTTGCCTAACCCTTACCACTTTTCTGTCTTGGAACCAATGTACATTATTGATTCTAAAATGGAAGGCGAGGGTTTAAAAAAAAAAACAACAACAACAAAATTCTAAGAGGGGAGGAAAATCCATAGACTTCCCTGGATTCCCAAAGAAGTCCATGATTTAAAAAAAAAAAGTTATTAAGAACCCCTGGTCTAACCTAAATGACAAACTCCTCAACTTGGCATTTAAGGATCTCCAATATACCCTTCTCATCTTATTTTTCCTTTCTCAAAACTCAGGTCTTGCCCAAATTTGATGACTATTTGTTCTCCAACACCCACTTATGACCCTTTACCCAAGCTGTGTCCCAGGCCTAAATGTAGCCCTTTCTCATTCTGCCTTTTATCCCTTCAGAGCTCAGCTCAGGTACTACCAGAGATACATAAATTATGACAACATACATGAAAAAGGCATCATGCAATGACCGCAGGATTCCAAGAACCACTGTAGTTTGTCATTAAAATATGATAAAGTTCATAAGATATAAGCTAAGAAAATCAAGTTAATTCCATCCTAACTAGTTTGTATGAACTGGGGGGGGGGAATGGAGATCAGAAAGTCTCACTCTATATTAAATATATATATATATAAAGAGAGAATATAAATAACGCATATTATACCATATATCACAATTACATTATGACCTATATAATATTTGAACACAAAAGGAAGTCTTAGTCCTTCCNAAACATAGATATAGATATAGAAATAGATATAGACATAAACATAGATATAAATATAGAAATAGATATAGACATAGACATAGATATAGAAATAGATATAGACATAAATATAGATAAAGAAATAGAAATAGATATAGAAATAGATATAGATATAGACATAAACATATATTTCCCAGGCAGCTATTGTCCTAGCCCAGGGCTGAGTACCATTTCTAATAAAGGAGCCCAATGAGCCCTATTCTTTGCCCTCAGGAAGCTTATAATCTAGTCTGAAAGACAAGAATAAAATACATCCTGGCCCGACTGGACTAAGATATAAGAAACTCTACAGCCCAAGCTCCTTGGTATTGTTCACATTGTTCTTTTGTGTGACCAAGAGAACCTGGCCCTGGCCCTATTATAATGAGTTCCGTTTTGTTTTTGGTTTTTTTTGCTGGCTGAATGAATGCTGTCCTTTTATTGATGGGATTTGACATTTCTATTCTCGTTACAGAAAATACACAATTAGCTGTCTATGCTCTCTTCTGGCTAAATTAGTAGAGCCAGGCCAATTTCTCCCCGAGTCTCTACCTCCTTGAGTTTCTCCCTTCAGTTCGATTATTCACGATGTCTAGTTGACCAACATGTATTCAGGGGAATTCAACTTCATTAGACATTATTTTCATAATGAAGCCCCAATCACGTAAATCATGCCCAAGTCAAACACAAATTAGATCGGAACTATTGGCTCTTCTGGATGTTCCATTCAGCTGGGTCCCTCCTCTATTAGTGCAAACAGCACAGAGGATGGGACATGTTTCTGGGGTTCCAAAGCCCACTGCCTCACTAGCAGTAGTCTTGGGGGAGACATGGTGTCCCGAAGGAGACTTTGAAAGAGTGGTCCAAAGCCTTGGTTCAATGAACAACACCCACAGAAAAGCTTTTATGGGTGTCCTATTCCTAAAACTTCCGAGCTGAGAGGGACTTCAAAGACCAGCCTTCTGGGGGCTTTTTACATCAATGAAGAAGCCACCAGACATCCATTTTGAAAGATTTGTGGTTTCTGTTGCTACCAGATTTCAGTTTAGCAAACATGGCCAAAGAAGAGATAAATCATTCTGTTCCTTTCCAAGTGGAGGTCTGTGGAATTGGAAGGCAAGGAAAACCACTGAAAATGGCCCCAGCATGTAAGAGTTAGAGAACACTAAAATATTCCACATGCCTTGGGGGTCTCAGTTGCCATTTCCAAAAGAGAGAGAGAGAGAGAGAGAGAGAGAGAGAGAGAGAGAGAGAGAGAGAGAGAGAGAGAGAGAGAGAGAGAAAATGACAATTTCTTAATAATTTTGTTTATCTGACTCCTGCTCGTTGGACATCCAACTTAGAACTGGAAGGGGGACCTTGGAGGCCATTTAGGTCAACCTCCTCATTTTACAGATAAGGAAACTGAGTTTCAGAGAGATTGAGGGACTTAATTGTCCAGGATCACATAGAAAATAAAAATGTCAGAGCAGGCTTCCTGGCTCAAAGTTCAATCCTCTCTCCATGTTGCCTATATGTTGCATCATCCCCCCAACTGCTGTGATTGCACGGATTATATTAATCTCTTAAAGGCTCCACCATAAACGACACAGACCTGCTGCTGTCCAGTATTGGGGTGCTTCAGAAGCCACAATGTCCAGGGCTTCATTCTCTTGGAAGCTATTATTTCTCCATGCCTGGGTCTGTGTGGCTCTTGCTTGTATATCAAAATACTTAAATAAATGAACCTTTTTATTTACATGTAAACATCCTAGCACAGAGGAGGAGAGGCTGGAACAGGCATCTGGAGTTCTCACATTTTGGACAAGGAGAGAAGAAAAAAGTCTCCTTTTGTTTCAGCTACTGCTTACCTTACTCTGATATCATCTCTTCCTTCTTTCCTTAGGAAGTTCTCTTTCTCTTTCTGTTTTTTTAAACTCTTACCTTCTGTTTTACTAAGATTGTATACTGGATCCAAGGCAGAAGAGTGGTGAAGCCTAGACAATGAATGGGGTTAAGTGAACTGCCCAAGGTCATACAGCTGGAGAAAACGCCAAATTTGAACTCAGGACCGCTGGACTCCAGGTCTGGCTCTCTATTCATGGAGCCAATCCTTTCCGATAAATGCCAATATTTCTAGAAATCGGATTTTGGGGTTCCCAATTCCTCCCCGCTTTCTCTTTCACATTCCCGTCACATCCATTTTGAACTCTGTTTACAGAACTTCCCCATCTTTCTAAATAAATACACAAGAAGTTCTGAAACATACACATTTTAAAGATTACTTTGTGCACACCAAGTTTTCCCCAGATGTTTTGCATTTCGAATTTCTCAATAAATGAATAACATGCTAAAAAAGCAAACACGGGCTGACAGTATTTAGTCTAAGTTTTTTAAATGGCATAACATCTGTAGCTAAAAACAATTTTCAATAACTAAATTTAACTATCAGCAGTATTAAAGAATTCCAAACTAGCTTTCGTGGGATCCAGCTGTGAGGTTTTGACAATGTGGTCTTTAGGTTGCTTTTAATTGTTTGCTGTTTCTACCAGCTCCACTGCGGCAACAACTCTTTTCTCGTCCCTTCTGAGTTTTCTATATATTCATGTGACAAACCCATGATCTCAGTTAACTGCCACAAGAGCTCATTAACAGTCACACAGTCAGATCGGCAGGCTTTGAAACGGTGCCAGGATGGGGGTGGGGGTTGGCGAATTCAGCAAATGGCACTCTGGCCTTTCTACTTCTAACTCGGTGTGTGTTGTGGTTTTTTTTTTTTTTCCCCTTTTAAATCATCTCTGAACCCCCACCCCGACTGGGCTGCTCCCTTCGAAAAATCTCTGGTGTGCGTTAGAAATGTCTAATGTTCACTCATTAAGCCCCAAACTATGCCACACTCTTATGTAATACTCCATCCCCTTCTCCTGGTGTTGGCTTGTGAAATATCTTTAATTAAAAAAGCTAAAAGAACTCTAAATCTGGATGGCAGACTCATTTCCAGGGTATTCAGGCTTGTCGTCTAATTTTAAAACTCTGACAGGATACATGTAAATTTATGCAAGTTTCATAAAAGTCACAATTTCCTCCTTGAATTCAAGCTAAAGAAAATGCCTTCAAGCTTTGTGCATGTGTGTGTGTGTGTGTGTGTGTGTGTGTGTGTGTTTTGTGTGTTGCTGTTTGTTTTCATAGCAAACTCATTCTGACCATTGTGCGGGTGAGAGTATTTCTACAGGCTATCCAATGTCAGCTCCCATCAGCCCCCTGGGCACGAAGGAGTTAAATTTCACCACGATTGATCTAAGAACTCTTTGATCACTATTTATGACTCTCAAACCCAGATGGGGGGAGGGGGGTAGAAGGGAAATATTATCATGCAAATGATTTCGGTTGACAGTAATTAAGAAATTATATGTTAAGAAAATCAGTAATTGTTCACATGAGTCATTAATGTGTTTTCATTCTTTGTAAAACTTTCTGGCCCGCCCTTCCTTTTTTTGCTTTAAACAAGCAAGCACTGGAAAATATGCAGAGTATTTGGAACAAGAGGAATGACAGATTAATTCAGAGTTTGCTGCTCAACATTTGGAAGGGGAGCTTATGGAAAGTCAAGCCTGCTTCCTCTCCTTCCATTGTTCCCAAGCTTGACCCAAGCTCCAGCTCCAGAATGGCTCATGGCTTTCTCCAGGAGGAGGTGCCACCCGCTTGCTTGCCTTGGCCAGAATCTATGTCGTTGGCCTCCGGTTCTGGAAGTCAAGAGGGAACGAGCCCACGAAATGGGGAGATCTCCTTTCCGGCTCCTCTTTGGGAACACTGGGGGCTCCTCGGAAACGTCGGACCCACAAACGGCAACATTGTAGGGACCATCGACTGGGAACAGACTTGGCTACTCCAATCTAGACAACGGGCCAAGATGACTTTAAGGGGCTCATGATGAAATGGCTCTCTCCACCTTCAGAGAGGACGGAGCAACTCTGAACGCAGCCAGAAGCAGACTTGTTTATCTGTCCTGCCTTTATTTTTCTTGTTTTATTTTTCTTATCTGCAACATGGCTAATACGGAGCTCTTTTGCGCGATTTCACGTGCCTAATCGATAATGGCTTCCCTTCTCAAGGAGGAGAGAAGGGCGAGAGATTTGGGAACTTGGAATCTTAAATAAAAATGACTGTAAATTATTGTTTGTATGTCGTTGGCAAATATTGATCAAAATAAATAAAATATATATTTCTAAAAAAGGGGGCTCCTCCAATCCAGCCACTGTATCCAACAGTTGTCAAGGGGGCGGCGGTAGTTGTTGTTTTGGGGATGTGTCTAAGTGGGAGGGGGTGAATGGTTTTAAATGAATAGTAAAAAGCATAAAGGTGAGTGTGTGTGTGTGAGAGAGAGAGAGAGAAAAAGAGACAAGAGAGAGAAATAGAGAAACAGAGAGAAAGAGAGAAAAAGAGAGAGAAAAGAGAGAGAAGAGAGAGAGAAGAGAGAGAAAAGAGAGAGAAGAGAAAGAAACACAATGAGAGA
>NW_025390948.1:0-4582 GCF_016433145.1 Gracilinanus agilis | reverse complement strand
CGCTGCCCCTTGTCCTGGGGGGCCCGCAGGGTCTCCTCTCCCTGCCCCCACTTCCTCCGCAGACGTAACCAGCATCTCTGGGCTGGAGACCCCCCAGACCCGCCCTGGCCGCCCAGACGAGGTGGGGCTCCCATCCACACCTTCCACGCGCGCACCGTGTCTAGAATCGAACTCGTGATCTTTCCCCTTAAACTGCCTCCCCCACGGCCACGGGGCGGCCCCCCCCGGACCCCTGGCCGGCACCCTTTGCCCCGGGCCGCTTGCGACCCTCGAGCCTTTCCCCCCTGCCGCCAGGGAGGGCCTCGGCCCCCCTGGGACAGCCCGGCCGAGGGGGCCCCGTGCCGGGAGAGGCACGACGGGGCGGTGAGCCTCCGAGGCAGAGAAGCCGGGCAAAGGCGCGGCAGCGGGCCCTGGGCAGAGAAAGGGCGCCTGGAGGGGGATGGCTTTGGGCACGAGGCTCCCGGTCCAAGTTTGGGGCTCCGGGGGGGCTGTGTGGAGGACGAGGGGACAGCAGAGGCCGGGCCCGAGGCTGAGCTGCCCCAAGAAGGAGGGACGAGAGTCCGTCTCGGGAAAGACGCCTGGCCTGGCCGTCTGGACCCCCCGGGGGCAGGTCTAGACCCACCTCTCCCCGGGACCTTGGACCATCGATGTCCTGGGAGCCGGCCCTCGGCAGAGACTCCGAGGAGGAGGGAGACACTGTCCGAGGCCTCCGTGCCAGGGTGGAGGCGGGCCCAAAGGGCTCGTTCCAGGAAAGGGCGCATCCTCGAACCCGGGCCAGAGGCTACCTCCAGGCACGATGGGCTGCCAGGCAGCCGCAGCGGGTCCTGCCCAGCGACTCGGGTTCTCACTCGGTAAAACAGGCACAGAAGAGGCTCGCTGACACGTTCAGATCCACGCGGGTGGGCGAGCGGCTGGCTCGCCTTTGTCTCGCCGGCGGTGGCCCATTCAGTGCCGGAGAAGGCCTTGGCCGGGGCGTGCCTCCCCCCTCCGGGCTCCGGTGCTGCCGGCTGCCACGGCGAAGGGCTCACGCTGGGCCCGGGAGCCCGGCCGTGCCGCTCCTCTGGAGAAACGCGCTCGCTTCGCCTTCTCCATCGGTCATCTCTCTGAGGACGGGGGGAGGCCGGGCCGAGGCCGCGGCGTCTCGGGGAGCCAGGCGGGGTCGGTGCTGCCGTTCTGGGGGGACCCTCTGAGGCTCACGGCCAGGGCTGGCTCCTGAGGCCCCAGAGGCCGTCCTGTCCCGGCCGCCCATCTCCCACACGGGGGGCCTGTCGGGGGGTCAGTGCCGGGGGCGGCCCCGAGCCGCCAGGCTCTCCCCTCACCCGGGCACAGTCCACGGCACGTAATGTTCACGGACTGGCTGTCCTGGGCTGCTCCTGAGCACACAAGGGTAAACTGAGGCCTGGAGAGATCCCACAGCGCCAAGAATTAAAGATGAAGCCACGCTCGGGCCCGAGGCACGTCGGACGGCACCACGCAAAACGGGCGGCCGCACACGCCCAGGGCTCCGGGGAGCTCCCTGAAGGGGACGAGGCCTGGGGGGGCATCCCTGAGAGGGAAAGGGGGGGCCGAGGAAGGAAGATGGAGCGGACGCCCGGCGCTGGGGAAAGTCTGAACACGGGCGGCTCAGACCGCCGTGGAGCCCCCTCGTGCCCGGACAGGCCCAAAGAAGCCAGGAAGACTCTGAGCAACAGACGCAGAGCGAAGCGGGTGCTGCCGGGCGGCACAGGGTGGCACACTCACAGGCAGGAGGGCACTACCAGGTGGCANCTCACAGGCAGGAGGGCACTACCAGGTGGCACAGGGTGGCACACTCACAGGCAGGAGCGGCCAAATGCCTTCGCTGCCCTCCTCATGGCAGCAATCCAAGGCGATTCCGAGGAGCCGAGCCCGGCCGGTCACCCCCAGAGATGCCCGCAGAGCCCGAGTGCAGATGGGGGGGACACGGGCAGGGAAGGCCTCATAAGAGGGTTTTCTGCAGCTCTGCAGGAAGGGGGGGTCTCTGCTGGCCGGCCTCGTCCCGCCTCGGTTTCCTCAGCCCTAAGATGGGGGGCAATCACGGCACCTGCCCCCCAGGGCCGCTGGGAGCATCCGGCTGGGCGGCAGGAAGGCTCCCGGCTTGTCCCCGGCTGGGGAGGGCAGAGGGGAGGCGGAGCAGGTTCCAGGATGGTCCCGGGAGCGGCGTGAGGCGGAGTTGGGAGAGCCTCGAATGCCGCTCCCCACCTGCCCCCCACGTGAGAAAGGGATTTGGTCGTCCGGAAGGGGAAATGACTCGGCCACAGTCACACACACGCAGCAGCCAGTGGAAAAGCGAGTCGCCTCTGCGAAGCCCCCGCCGGGGGCCGGCCCCCTGCCGAGCCCCAGAGAAAGGCGCATCGAGGAGCTCAGGCGGAAGAACTGCGAAGCAGCCCCGGCCGGCCGAGGCGGGAGTCTCGGAGGCTCCGTCTGAGCCTCGAAGGAAGCCGGGAGCCTCGAGGCGGCCGCAGGGGCTCCCGAGGAACACGGAGGGGGCTGGGCTCCCTGGGCGGTGGGGCGCCGGCAGGACTCGAACCCAGGCCTCCCCGACAACTGCATTCCCATCCCAGATCTTAGGCCAGCGTTGGGGAGGTTCTCCCGACTGCGTGCCCGACGGGAGCCCCCGCACTGCCCAGAGCGCCAGCTTGGGGCGCGGAGCAGCTGCCCCCCTGGCCGGGCACCCGTGCCAGCGCTCTGCCAGGGCCGGCGGAGGCCGTCGCCACCTACCTCGGGGGGCTCCGGCTGGCCTCTCTGGGGCTCTCCGTGGCCGGCCCGGCCGGGCCCAGACGCCGAGGCGCGTCCCGAGAGGGAGGCCTGGCAAGGCTGCCGTGACTCAGCAGTGACCCTGCAGGGCGGCCGGGTGGCAGCTGCTCCTGCCCGGGGTGGGGCCGGGGCCAGCCTGGGAGGAAGTGAGGCCGGACGGGCCCCCCCTGCGGGCTTCCTGAGCCAGCGGCGTGCCCGGAGCCAAACAGCCGAAGAACGCGGGGCTGAGGGCAGCGTGGGATGCCCAGGCGGGGGGCGCGGTGCCCGCGGCTCCGGGGACACAGGAGAGGCCTCTGGAGGGGGGACCAGCTGGCGTCGGGAGCCTCCCTGGCGGGCCTGGCGCAGAGGCAGACGGGGACACCCCAACGCTGGGGGAGGCCTTCAGCCACTCCCTGGTCACAGGCATCGAGGCATCAGGGGCTTCCATGGACTTGGTGGGGTCCCCCCCCCAGCAAAGCTTCCTGGGCGCTGAGCCCCTGCGGCTGCCCCCGGAGTCAAGCAGACCGGAAAGGGTGGGGGCGAGACCCCCAGAGGCTGTCCCCTCCCCGTGGGACTCCGGGCTGTGTGACCCTGGGCCAGTCCCCTCCCTGCCACGGCCTCGGCTGCTGCTCTTCTGCCTGGGAATCTGGGGGGGGGGCGATCCCTGCAGGCTGGCCCCCCCAACCTCCCTTACTTTGTCAGTGCCACCCCCCGAGGCAAAGATCTCCCACTGTTTTACAGGGAGAGAAACCGAGGCCAGAGAAGGCAGAGGCTCAGCCCAGGACACACAGCCTCCTTGGGAGACCCCGAGACGAGAGGAGCTCCCAGGCTCCCCCCTCCGAGTCCCTCCCGGGCCTTGGGGCAGCTCATGCCCTGGAGCCTCGCACCCGGCTCTCCCTGACCCCTGAGGGGTCCCCCACACCCTCCCCACAGCGGGCGCCCCAAGCTCTCTGCCAAGAAGACGGACGCCCCGGCCTCCACCCCCAGCCTCAAGTCCCTCTGGGCCCATCATCCCCTGTTGATGGAGCAGCAAGTCAGCGGGCCTGGGTGCGAATCTTGCTCGGCCGTGGCTGGGGGGGCTCAAGCTCGTCATGTCTGGACCCCTGAACCCGCCCTCCCCCGCAGCTGGCCCCTCAGAGGGCTCCTCCGCCCCCTCCTTCCTCTCTGCCCAGGGGAGCTCTCAGCAGGGCCCCAGCACACCCGAGTGCTCGAGTCTTCAAGGGACCTGAGTTCGAGTCCTACCCTAGACATGTTCCCTTCGCCGCTGCTTGCCTCGGCTTCCCCATGTGCAAGGCAGGGCTCAGAGTGACGCCCTCCGATCCCGGCTCTCACTGCCTCGTGCCTGGACTGCTGCAAGAGCCTCCCCCAGCGGTCACAGAGTCAGTCAGCAAGCATTTAAGTGCTTGTTACTAGCCAGGCGCCCGCCCAGGGGCTACGTGGGCACCGGTGCCCGCAGCGGCCTTTCCTGGCAGTGCTCTCACTGGCCCTCGGCGTCGAGAGCCCCCCCAAGCCCGACGCCCTTGGCAGCTGCCAGCAGAGGGGGAGGGGAGCACCCCCGACTCACTGTGCCATCTGGGCACGGGGAGGGGGAGGGGAGGGCTAGCCATGGCGGAGCTACGAAGACGAGGTTCCCCTGGAAGCCCAGCCCGGCTCCCCTTTCGCAGCTCCTGAGCTCGGGCCGCCCGCTAGGAGGAGGCACAAGAGGGGCAGGTGGGGAGGGGCAGGGAGGGCTCAGCGGGCCGCCTGCCTGTTTACTTGCATCGATGGCCACTGGGGGGGCCCCAAGGACGGGAGGCTGTGGCAGGGGGGAGGCTGTGGCAGGGGGGAG
>NW_025390947.1:5281-10875 GCF_016433145.1 Gracilinanus agilis | reverse complement strand
GAAGGAAGGAAGGAAGGAAGGAAGGAAGGAAGGACAAGAGCCACATTTATAAAAATAATACATTCTCCAATTGACAAATGGTCAAAGAATATGAACAAGCATTTTTTCATAGGAAGAAATCAACACTATCAACAGCCATATGAAAACATGCTACAATTAGAGAAATGTAAATAGAAATAACTCTCAGGTACCACTTTACATCTATCATATTGACTAATAAAAGAAAAGGAAAATGACAAATGCTGGAAGGATGTGGAAAAATTGGGATACTAATACACTGTTGGTGGAGTTGTGAAGTAGTTCAATTATTCTGGAGAACAATTTAGAACTATGCCCAAAGGGTTATAAAACTACGTACATCCCTTGATCTGGCAATATTGTTACTAGGTCTATATCCAAAAAGATCAAAGGAAAAGGAAAGGGACCCATACATACAAAAATATTTATAGCCACTCTTTTTGTAGTAGCAAAGAAGTGGAAATCAAGGGGATATCCATCACTTGAGGAATGACTGAATAAGTCATAGTATGTGGTATAATGGAATACTATTGTGCTATAAGAAATGATGAACAATATGGTTTCAGAAAAACCTTGGAAGAACTTTATGAACTGATATAAAGTGAAGTGAACAGGTCCAGGAAAACATTGTAAAAAAAAATAACAGTAACATTGAATGATGATCAACTATGAAAGACAGCTACTCTACTCTAAACAATGATCAGCAACAATTCCAAAATCCTCAAGGTGAAAAATGTAATTCACTTCCAGAGACAGAACTCTGAGGGCAAATTGAAGCATACTTTTTTCACTATTCTTATTTTTCTTCCTTTTTTTTTTGGCAAAAGAGTTAATATGGATATATGTCTTGTGTGACTTCACATGTATAATGGGTTATTATATTGCTTACCTTCTCAATGGGTGGTGTAAAGGCTGGAGAGAGAGAAGGAATCTGGAAGTCAAAATAAAAAAATAAATGTTAAAAATATTTTACAAGTAATATAACGAGGCAGAGAGAATAGAGGAATGGCTTTCCAGGGAGGAGGGATGAAAGAACATGAGCAAATAAGTCTCTGTGTTCTATTAAACTAATTTTATGGCTCACCTGAGAAGTCTACTATGGAGCAATCCTTACTATTCACTCCCTGTTGTCTTGTTAATTCATTCAAACTGTCTGGAGAAAAAGTATTTGGAAGTTTATTCTATATTATGCCAAAAACATTCATATGTTAACAGAGACTCTTATCATAAGGCAACTCTGCCCATACCTAATCTAAATCATAAAGGATTACCATAAACCACCAGGGTTTTATGGAGTCACATATTATTTTACATTAGGAATCCTTCTAAACTTATAAATTTCTTCCAGTCATCCTTAAAAGTAGTTGAGGGAGATGAAGGAAAATAGGAAAGCATAACCCTAACTCCAACCTAATCTTATTTCTCCTAATCCCTTTTCCGATCACCTAAGAGCACTACCACATTGATCTTATTTCAGTGATATAGTTAAACTACTCTGCAAAAATCTCTTTATTGGTGAATCCAACCACCTTCATCATCTTTCTAGAGTTCTCTGTAGCATCTGATATCATTGCTCACTCTTTTGTTCTAAATATTTTCTCCTCCTTAGGTTTTCACAGACGTTGCTCTTTCTTTGATCTAATCAACCTGGTGGACCAGTCCTTTTGAGTTTCTTTTGTAGGGGCAACATCAATGTCCTGTTTCCGTAGATGAGTATAAGAATCTCTTCTCTATATGAACTCTCTGTCTTAATTGTCACATTAATTCCTATGGACTCAATTCTCATATTTATAGATATGACTCCCAAGTTTAACTGCCCAGCCCTTTTTTGCCTCCTGAGACCCAAGATCTCTTATGTTGCCCTACACATATCAAATTCAAAACCAAACCCATTTCTTCACCAAACTACTCCCCTAGTTTTCTCATTTCTATCAATAAAGCCATCATTCTTCCAATCACCTAGATTTCCAACCCAAGAATTATGCTCACCTTTTGCTTCCCACCCAGCTTCTATAGCCAAATAGTTGCTAAATATCATTAATTCTACCTCTATATTCTTTTGCATTGTTCACCTTCTCTACTCTCCCATGCTCACATCCCAGCAGAGGTCCTCATCACCATTTGCTTGGAAAAGTGAAGTAGCCTCCCAATCTGTCCTATGGGGCAATTGTCTTGAAGACTTTAATATCTTTAAAGTTAGGAAAAGATAGCCCCACCAATAGGCAGGGACCCTAAAAGATCTATGGCTCCTAAAATAGCATAGACAAAAAGTGTATCAAATTTGCAAATGACCCAAAGACGAAAAAGAGAGCTAGTGCTAAGTTAGTACTTAGTGCTATTCCTAGCACATAGTAAACATTCAATGGATGCTTGTTTAATGAGTGAATGATGGTGAAAATTTTTAAAAAGAGCTTGACAGGTTGATTATAGACCTAAATCAAATAAGATTAAATATAGCTAAATAGAAAGTCTTGCACTTGGGTTCAAAAAGTCAATTTCATGAGTACATGGTAGAAGAGAGTCACCTGTGTAATAGTTCATCTGAAAATGACCTGGTAATTTTAGTAAACCATAAGCCAATAGTATGGCATGGCAATCAAGAAAACAAGTGTAATAATGTTATTCATATTTTGTTTTTCTTTTTTTTTTTAACCCTTAACTTCTGTGTATTGGCTCCTTGGTGGAAGAGTGGTAAGGGTGGGCAATGGGGGTCAAGTGACTTGCCCAGGGTCACACAGCTGGGAAGTGTCTGAGGCCAGATTTGAACCTATGATATCCCGTCTCTAGGCCTGACTCTCAATCTACTGAGCTACCCAGCTGCCCTCTCATATTTTGTTTTTGAAGAAGACCGATGGTCACAACTGAGTTGGATTTAGGTAAGGCAGAGTTGCACAAAGTCATCAGCCTCACTCTCTCTTCCAGAGTCATCCAAGTCCAGTGACATGATAAAAGCCAAGATGACTAATGATGGCCCAGGATGCACTGGATAATCTTCACTGTCTGACCAAGCTCTAAGAGTTCCACAACACCTACTTCTGACACCTTCATAATCATTGGAACAAATCACTCATATGACCATTCCATTGGGTTAAGTCTTCATATGCTTGGGATAGACATCCCTCTAAATCATGTTTGGGTTTGAAGCCTTCTGGTAACACTCAACCTGGTTTAGCCTTTCTACAGAAACAGAGATGGTTTCCCCAGGATGTGGCTGCTTCACATGCTATATCTTATTAGAGCTACAGGTGAGAGATAGATGAAATATGGTGGAAAGGTATAAAGCAGTCCTGCAAAAACTTAGCAAGTTCTCTCATCAGAGGAGCTGCTAGTCCTCTTGGAACACTGTATCTAGTACAATAATAGGCAACTCTGAAAGTTCTAGTGATGGTCCTACTATATTTTGCCTTGGTTAGATCACATTTGAAATATTACATCCAGTACTAGGCTCTACAAGAAAAAAAAATACTGATGAATAGAAGCGCATATAGAGAAAGAGAGGGGCAACTAGGATGATGATGGATCTTATGCTATTAAAGTTTCAGCTGAAGTGACTTGGGATGATTAGCCTTCTAAAGAAGAGAAAGCTTAGGGGATAATAGTCATCTTCAAGTATTTGAGGGAATGTTACATTGAAGATGGTTTTGTTTTATTCTTCTTGGCCCCAAAGGGAAGAGCTAGCAGCAACGGGTAGAAAGAGGTAAATTTGGACTTCGGGTAGAGAAAAACTTCCCTAACAAATAAAGCTATTTAAAAGTGCCTGAGAAGATAGCATGTTCCCCCTCACTGAAGACTTCAAGCAAAGGCAGGATAGCCACTTGGCAGATGTGCTGTATTGTTCAGGTGTTGGCTAGATGAGCCCTGAGGTGCCTTCCAATCATGAGATTGGGTGATTCTGTGAAATGAGATTAGTCTGGCACGACTTGTTCCTAACGAAATCCTGCTGGCTCATAGTGATCACCACTTCCCTAAGTGCTCACAAAGCTTCCCTCTAATAATCTATCCTAGCATTTTGCCAAGAATTGCGATCAAACTTGCCAGCTTACACTGGAAAGAATATACTTCGTTCCTCTTTGGGAAAATAAAGATAGTATGTGCCCATCATAAGCCCAATAGCCCAGTCCTAAGGCAAAAGTGGGGAGAAAAAGCTGCTCCTGTGGTTAGTGAAAAGGTCATTGGATATGGAGTCAAAGCACCTGGGTGCAACTCCTGTCTTTGTGACTACCTGTGTGGACTTGAGTAAATCCCTCAAACTCTCGGGGCCTCAGTTTTCCTCATCTAAAGAATGAGCCTGGGCAAGTCATTTAATTTTAACTGTAAAGTGCTTAGCATGAATCCTGGCACTAGTAAGGGCTACATAAATGTTAGCTATTGCTATCATAACCACTTATTCTTATCGTTACTGTTATTTATTGTTTTTGTATCTATATGACTTAAATCTAGTCACTCAATTTCTCTAGCTCTCAGTTTCCTAATCTGCAAAATGAAAACATTAGGCTAAATGATCCCTAAGTTTCCACCCACCTCAATATCTATAAATGAAGGGGAAAAATTAAGAATTCAGATTTGGAAGGGACTTAAAAATATACTTAAGTTCTAGGGACAGCAGGATGTTTCAGTGAACAGAGGCACCAGACCTGGAGCTGGGAGTATCTAGGTGCAAATTTGACCTCGGACAAGTCCTAACTGCATGACCCTGGGCAAGTCACTTAATCCCATTGCCTAGCCAAACACAGTATTGATTCTAGGACAAGAAGGTAAGGGTTAAAAAAAAAAAAAGAAGAAGAAGAAATGCTTAGGTCCTCGGGATTGGCAATGAAAGGTTAGCAAGAAAGGAACAGAGGCTTTCTGTTTAGGAATGACCATCCATTCTAACACCTGGCCCTCCCAGACTCAGAGCCCTTCTTTGAAGGGCAAGTCTCCACAGTCATTGTTCTCCCCCAACCTCCAAGAAATAGAGACAGGAAGAGAAGAGCAGCTTCCTAAAGCAGGCTGCAAGTTGTAACAGGTTGTTTAAGTAGACCTGCATTCAGAACATAAAAGATAAATCCCCAAGTGCTAGGTCTCCAAAATCTACTAATGGGAATTAGAGCCAGAATCTAATCGGGAGAGACAGAGACACAATCCCTCCACGACTCCCAGGAGGACGTGGGGAGGGGGAGCAGAGACTCTCTAAGAGATGGCACTTTATCTCCCTGGGTTCCCTGCGGCCCCATAATCCCAGCATTCATTCAGCAAATAATAATAATAAATATGGTCAGAAGCAACTCCAGCTACTTCAGCCTTAATAAATGGGCTGAAATAGTGGCAAATTCAGACAGAGAGAGCATCTTTTCAATAAAAGCTGATAGGGTTATTAATAACGGTAATGTAGTGCCTAGCCGAGTCAGACCTTTTCAGTGAGACCTCTCCTCTCTCTCACTGTCTCTCTCTCTCTCTCTCTCTTCCTCCCTCTCCCTCCCTCCTTCTCTCTCCCTTCCTCTCTCCATCTCTCTCCCTTCCTTCCTCCTCTCTCTCTCCCCTCTTCCTCCCTCCCTCTCTCTCTCTCTCTCTCTCTCTCTCTCTGTCTTCCTCTCTCT
>NW_025390947.1:0-5203 GCF_016433145.1 Gracilinanus agilis | reverse complement strand
CTCCCCTTCTCTCTCACTAACTTCCCACCCCCCACTGAAGCAAGTCATCTGGCACCAGAGGGTGAGCAGAGCCCATCCATGCAAGAAAACCTGACCTCCTTACACCCAGGGCCAGAGGGATTCTCACCGCCCAGACCACGGAGCTTCTTAGCTGACAGCACAGGGCCTCTTCCTCTCCATCACTGCACAGCCAGTGGCCACAGCTTTCTCAAAGCAGGATGCCTAGATGTTCTCAGTAGGAATCACTTCCTTCTTAAAGCCTTCCCTGTGGAGTCATTGGCTTCTTTAGAGCTAGAAGGAACCTTAGAGGTTCAGAGCAGCATTAGAGGCTAGAGGGATGCACTGATTATGGAGAGGACCAAGCTTTAAATATCATCTCAGTGTGGCCTTGGCCTAGTTACATATTCTTCCTAGATTCCTCCTCAAACAAGGAAGAAAGGGGCAGCTAGGTGGCTCAGTGGCTGGAGAGTCAGGTCCAGAGGTTCAGATCTGGCCCCAGACATTTCCTAGCTATGTGACCCTAGGCAAGTCACTTAACCCCCATTGCCTACCTCTTATTCCTCTTCTGCCTTAAAACCAATACTTAGGATTGATTCTAAGACAGAGGTACAGGTTTAAAAAAAAAAAAAAGGGAAAGGCCAGGATTATGGAGGTCCCTTCCAGCACTAACATTTATAGTGCTATGATCCTATAGTCCAGCAACACTTATTTTACAGATAAAACTAAGGCCCACATGAATTTGTGACCTTCCCAAGTGACACTGGTTAAATGACAGGTTAGGATCACAAGGGCCATCTAACCTCAGAGAGGGTGACGACATCTCTCTCACCTCCAATATCCTTTGAACCTTCCTACAATCTAATTCAATAAATTGGATTCTATTCTAAAACCCATGCTAAGAATCTAGGTTGTATGGGCCCACTATGTGTACTGAACTGGGTGCTGGGGAAAAGGAAGATGAAAAATAATATGGTTCCCTCCTGTAAGGACCTTATACTTTTCATGGTAGTTTCCTGGACCCATCCTGGCTCAGGTTGGTCCAGTGGCTCAAGCTTGGGACTGGAACAAAATGAGTCACTTATAGACTACATAACCTTTAACCAGAGAGTTTAAAGGACATTCTGCACAAATAGAAGTGAAGCAAGTGAGATGCAGCATTGCCTCTGTGTGCCCGTTCAAAAGAATTGGTTGACTCCTTTGCAGCTGGATGTCCAAAAAGCCTCAGGAAGGCAGACAGCTTTTAAATAGACTTCTGTGCCTTCGGCTATTATGAAGCTACCTCAGCCATGAATCTTGGTCTTGGACCAATTGAGTCTCCAAGGTCATGCTCATATTTTAAGAAGAAAATGAGCCTAGCAGGTAGGTAGGTCCTTCCAATCTTACTACCATGAGTCCCAACCAGATTAGTAAATGTTGCTCCTACCCTAGGTGGCATCAGCATGTAAACAAATAATATAACACAAGGCGTAATACTTTTTAGGAGAAAAGTGGAGAGTCAGATGGAATGCTCCAAAAAAATTAGCAGAAAAAATTCATTTGACCCTGAGAGGATCAAGGGAAACTTCACAAAGGAGGTGGCATTTGGGTAGAATCTTGAAGGAAGAGAAGGATTTCGTCAAGCAGAGGCAAGAAAGGCATTGCTTTCTTACGGGCTTACTATACACCTGAGCTGTCTTGGGGCCTTCAGGCTACCCCAGTTTCTTTCACTTTGCTCCCATACAGCACTGGGATTTCATAAGAAAATTACCCAAAATTACCCAAATTATTCATGATAGGTCCAAGAAGGGATCCCACCCCCAGCTCTGTTGATTTTTTCCATTGCAGGGAAGGCAGACCCTGAGGTCCTCTTTTCAAACAATATGGGTATGAATTGGGCTCAAAATTCCTACTCCACCTAAAAAGGCCTGAGTGTGTCTTCTTAAAAAAAAAAAAAAGAGAATATTAGAGTAAGCAAAAAAAAAAGAAAAACAGGAAATGTTTGAACAACAACAACAAAAAAAACACAACTTCCTTAAGTCATATCCTGTGGGCATCACCTGTCATGACTCTGAATGGATCCCACAGCTGAGGAGTCCAAGCTCTCTGTCACTGTCCATAAACTCACATAGTCCATCACAGCCTCTGCATGGAAGGCTTGCTACGAAGTTGCTAGGGATCACAGGGATGATATGCTGAATGAAGTGGCATCTAGGAACCTAGAAACAGGATGTCCTCTCACAAGGGTAAGCATAGCAAGGAAAGTACTGCTTTGGTTCTAAATACCCCCAAGAATAATCAGTCAAAGATAAATGCCAGGGCAAGTAGGTGGCTCAGTGGATAGAAAGCTCGGCTTGGAGACAGATGGTCCTGGGTTCAAATCCAGCCTCAGACACTTCCTCGCTGTGTGACCCTGGGTAAGTCACTTAATCCCCAACTGCCCAGCCCTGACCATTCTTCGGTCTTGGAAATGATACTCAGTATTGATTCTAAAACAGAAGGTACAGTAAAAAAAAAAAAAACAGATAAATGTCACACGAAAAGAGATAGAGAAGAGAAAAATAGATCATCTGAATTTTACAGAAGGGACAAAAATGTGACTTAGACAGAATGATCCTATTGTAATGGAAGCATTCCTCATTTCAAACAATGGGTCCCTCAAAGAAGGTTAATTCTAATTCAAAGTATTGTATGGGTCTGCAGCCACTGCAACAAAAAAAAAAAAAAACCCACAGCTCATGAACCCCCATCCAGGTGGTTTACTAGTCAGCCAAAAGATGCAATTAGTTCAAAGCAAGGGCATTAAATGATATAGCATAGTAAGAAAAATAGCAAAAAGATTTCCCCAATTCATCTGGGGAATATTTTCTTCCCAACACATACCTTTAGGGAGAAGAATAAAAACAATGGAAACATGTAGGAAATGTATATGGAGAGAAGTATGTGGAGAGAAACTCATTAGTGATGCTACAGGGCTGCTGAGCCATCAAGTGTCCACTGGTGATGTCACCATGCGTCTTCCCCGTGTCTGCTTCCTGTGAACTTCGGGTAGCATGTAATCTATGCCACACACATGGTCTCTTCTAAGAGTATGAGCATGAGCATGGTATTTAATCTCTTCCACCTATGGGTCTCATGTGGCTTCCACAAGCTACCACCAGATACAGCTCCACTGAGGACAAAGCTGTGAAAGATCGCTCTGCTTTTAGCCACCACTGGAACCTTCAATTGGGATGCTGGCCCTTCTTCACAAGAAGACAAGTTGTCTCACTGTTCTTTTAGCTTAAAGTCCGGATGCCTTCTCTGCTATGGCTTTTTCAAAAAAGACAGAAGCTCTAGTATGTGCAGAGATAAATATGTAGTAGTAATATATATATATATATATAGTAAAATGTGTAGTAGACATCTATTTAGCTAATAAAACAGGTAGTATTAATATATGTAGCTAGTGAATGTCTGAGGCTGGATTTGACCAGCTGTCAAGAAAACTTGAGTTCAAATCCAACCTTAGACACTAGTTGTATGACCCTGGATGGGTCATTTAACCTCTGTTTGCCTCAGTTTCCTCAACTATACAATGAGAATAATAATAGCAACTACTTCATAGGGTTGTTGTGAGGATTAAATGAGAAAATAATTATAAAATACTTAGCACAATACTGGGCATATAACAAGTATTATATAATACCTATATAATATATTTTTCCTAGCTACCTGAAGGGATCCCTGACTCAAAAAAATAAGTTAAGAACAAGTAGTCAAAAGACTATTCTTCCAACAAAATGCTGGGATTCTCAGGATTCTAAGTGCCCCAGGTCCTCAAATCCAAAATTCTTTTCCTCTTCCATGGAAATGAGTGGGGAGAGTAGAAAGTTCAGGAACAAAAACTAAGTCCAGAGGTCAAAGTCATCATCTTTTCCCAGCTTAACTTCATTTCTGGACTTTCACATATATATGCAGTTAGTAAACTATTTGAGACTTTTAAGTCTATTCTACATTATATAGTAACATGCAATACATAGTATAAAACATATAAAGCATACTATGAGCTATTACTTTTATTATTGTTGTGATTTGTGTCAATGGAGATGTTTCCCAAATCAAAGATTTTACAACAATTGGAATGGAATAATAATATCAATAATAAGGTAAATTCATAGATGCATATCTCATTTTAAGGTTTACAAAATATTTCCTAACCTATTCTCTGGCTCTTCTTATCCTGACATTCAAGGCTTCCCATAATTCAAGCCCAATCTTCCTTTCTAGCCTTATCTTCCATTGTTATCCTCAACGTACCCCCACAGAGCAGCCAAAGTAGAATATATAATTTTCCACATAGATATTTCACATGTTCCTGCATCCCTGTCTTGAGCCATACTATTCCCTTTGCCTAGAATGTCTCCCTGCCATCTCTGAGTAAGAAATTCCTACTCCAGGACCCAGCTCAAATGTCATGTAATCCATGTAATCTATGCAGCCATCCATGTTGCCCCCAATTAGGATTGATTTCTCCCTTCATGAACCCTAAAAGCCCTGTGCTCAGACCTTTCTTACTGTACTTAGCACAGCCTATTTTATACATTGTAGTTGCGATGGGAGTGCCCAGGAATTGACCTCGGTCCTTGTTACCCCCTTGATGTAGCCCTTTGTTCTGATATCGATGCAGTCTCCTTGACAAAGTATGAACTTGCCTTGCTCTGTTGACACCATATCAATGGTGATTGATCGGTGATTGATGATTAATGGCTAGTTCATGTACCTTAGCAACAACCTTGGGCTTAGCCTTAAAAATGTCTACACACAAACTCAAGAGGTTAAAGTACCGGGAAAAAGAAAAACAGAGAGATGCTACACAGAGATGAAAATGCCGTTTCCTGGACAACCAGAAGTTTTCTCCAAAGATCCCTGTGCACAGAGGACCTGGCACTGGATGAAGGGGACCGTGTGGAGGGATTTCTAGGCTCAGACTGGACTCAGAGCCGGGAAGCAGGACGAGATAGTCACATAGGAACATAGACAAAAACACTCGGCCCTCGTCGTCCCCTGGTACGGTGTATAAAGTGAACCACAGGAGTTCAGGGAAGGGAGGCAGACTTTCCCTTCATCCTCAAGTACTTTTCTCTTCAGGGAGAGTCTCATATAGGGTAGTATGATAGCATCCTTTGGCATGTATTATATACACTATTATATACCATGTGGTATAATCTATATTGTAATTATATAT
>NW_025390946.1:0-8564 GCF_016433145.1 Gracilinanus agilis | reverse complement strand
AGAAAGAAAGAAAGAAAGAAAGAAAGAAAGAAAGAAAGAAAGAAAGAAAGAAAGAAAGAAAAGAGGAAGGAAGGAAGGAAGGAAAAGGAAAGGAAAGGAAAGGAAAGGAAAGGAAAGAAAAGGAAGGAAGAAAGATGATAGAGATAAAGGGTTAATGTTTTAAAGGAATTGTAAAGAAGGACTTTTTTTTTTTTACTTCCTTCTATTATTTCTAACTTTTCAAAGGGCCACAGGGACACCTGAGATCTTTGACTAACTTATGGCTGGGAACCCTTTAATCCTATCAATTTTTATCTTAGAACTTCACACCTTGTAAAGGAATGACAAAATACTGTAAGCCCTTTTTGACACTTTCTTTAAAGTTTTTAACACCTTCTCTCTGTTACTTATACCTTAGCTTCTGTGATTTCAACCACTGGCCTGGGGAAAATCAATTGAATCTTGATCCATCTCTCACCAGCCCCCATTGCACATCATTCCAGCAACAACTTTTCCCCGAGTAAAAAGCACTGGGTTTAGAGCCATAAGATTTGACCTCAAATCCTGTTTCCTACTTATTACCTGTGTGACTCTGGAAAAGTACTTGGCCTCTCTGGGCCTGAATTTCCTCATATGTAAAATAATGGGGGGACACTAGATATCCTCTGAGATGTCTTTCCACTCTAGATTTTTGATCTATGATCCCATTCTTCTGGTCCCAGAAACTCAATAATCCTTTACTCATTACTCCAAAGATATCCAGATGTCTAAAAGAAAGAATTTCTCTGATGACCTCTCTATGTTATGTACTCCCACAAATAATCCACCAGAGCTTTCTGCCTTTGGGGCTTTCCCCCCTCCACTAATACTATGGTTCTGTCTTTGAAACCTGTGTGGCTGGCTATATGACCCAAGCCTGAATCACCCCCATCCCTCACACCCTGTGGGACACTTTCTTTCCAGACATGATCCACTCCATGAGGTTGTTCGGTCAGCTCTTGCCTGTTCTGACTGAAGGCAGAGAAAAGGAAATAAACAGGCTCAGCCTCATTTCAGAAAATGATGCCTGAAGTTGCCTTCTGCACCCTAATCACTGATTAACTGAGAGCTGACTAATGACAGACAGTTCTGCATCATTGCTTACATTAATCCATGTAGAACAGCAGCTTTATGACCGACATGCCGTGTATCATCTCTCAGCTATTCCATTTATTTCCCTTCAGGGACACAGCCAATTCTGTACCCTTCCCCCCTTCGTCTCAACGTCCCATTGAGATCACCCAAGATAAGGCATCCTGCAGCGAGAAACAGCAGTGTGGGCTATTGGGGTAGGAAGAACAAGGGCTGTGTTGAACTGAGTTGCTTCTTAGCTGGGTGAAATCTCAGCAGGATATCTCCCTTGACTGGTGATTTCTGGCCTTTTTGAGTAAAAGGACCTCTTCTTACCATGAAAAAAAAATTGTGGACTCCTAAATCCCGAATATCTATTGCAGAGCCAATAGCATCTCTTGATTGAGAAAGTATATAACCACGAAATGAAATTATGATTTCTGCAATGTTTTAAATAAATTTGTATTTTGTATTATAATAGTATCAACATAAATTTGAAAAATAATTACATTTATGTAATTGAGATATTATTTTTAAATCTTATTTTTTATTTCACTTTTGTTCATACATCCTCTTCCTTTTCAAATATATTTTTCCCTCAACCAGCAAGCTGTCCTTTTTGACCATTTTAAAAGTAAAGAGGAAATAAAATCAATTTAGTAAAACCAATTAAGTCATCAATTGTGTCTGGTAGCCTATGGGATATTCCACACTCACAGTCTCCCTACCTCTGCAAAAAGAGTAGGGAGATACATTCTCAACTCACATTAGGTCAAGATGATAGTTATAATTAGACGATGTTCAATTTCTGTTGGTTTTTCCTCTCCTATTTCTCTCCATTTACATTATTATTTGTGTGTATGCATATGTAGAGAGACAGCTAGGTGCCACAGTGGAGAAAGCACTGACCTGGAATCAGGAAAACCTGAGTTCAAATGGGACCTCAGACACTTACTAGCTGTGTGACCCAAAGTGTGAAGTGTGTCACTTCATGAACTCTGCTTGGCTTAATCCACTAGAGAAGGAAATATCAAAACATACCAGTGTCTCTGGCAAGAAATACCCATGGATGGTTTGGTTCATGAAGTCACAAAGATTCAGATATGACTGAACAACTGTTTTTCTGGTTCTGTCCATTTCAGTTAATCAATTTATATAAGTCTTCTCATGCTTCTCAGAATTTTCACATCTATTATTAAGTCCACATTCTATCACATTAATTTTATGTAATTTGTTTAGCTATTTCCTAAGCTATCAGTATCTACTTTAAAATGTACAATATTATTTTAAGTCTGTTGAAAGTATGTTTGCTTATCCAGAGACTCACACAGTGTTTCTCAAATCCCTTGTAAAAATAAAACAAAACTAGCTCTCTGGCTTCCTAGGGTGCCCATAGCCCAGAGATTAGGAACTATTGCCCTGAATACTGGTTATTATAATTTCCTCCATCCCTCCTCTGAAAAAGATTCTTGTTTACTGTGGTAACTGTTCTAATCATTTTGGAGAACAATGTGGAATTATGTCCTCAGAGTTATAAAATTGTATACCTTTTGACTCAACAATACCACTATTAGCTTTATTTCTTACAGTGATCAGAGAAAAAAGAACCTATATGTTCTAAAATATTTATAGCAGCTCTCTTTGTGGTGGCGAAAATCTGGAAATTGAAAGGATGCCCATCAATTGGGGAATGGGTTATAGCATATAGTTGCCATGGAATACTACTGATAAGAAATGATAAGCAGTTAATTTTTTTAAAACATGGAAAGGCATACATGAAGTTATAAAAAGTGAAACAAGCAGAATCAAGAAAACATTATATATATGTACATATATATATATACACACACACACATATATATAGTGATGGAAATATGATTTGAAGAATAATGTGTGTATGTCCACTTCCAGAGAAAGAACTGATAAACAGACGTAAGCAACACAAAGTTATATGTATACATATATCTTTTTATCAAATGATGCCTTTTCTAATTGGGGAAGGGGTGGGAGGGAGTTACCAGAGTATTTTATTGTAATAAATAAATAACTTTAAATAAAAATTAAAAAGACACAGGTTTTATTGATGTCTTTTATATTTACATCTCAATCATTCCTAGGTGTGTCCTGCCACCCTCCTACAGCTAAAGGAGCTTTCCTTTGTAACAAAGCTACAAATTAAGCAAAACCAACCAACTCAGAGACCTTTGCCAAATGTAGATAAGACATTCCTCGGCCAGAGTCCTCTATCTCTCCACTGTAAAGGGAAGGTACTACTTTTTCTATCTTTTTCCAATATATTTTTATGTCATTAAGTATTTTCCAATTACATGTAAAAGACTTTTTACTTTAAAAATTTTTTAAATCTTGAGGTCCAAATTCTCTCTCTCTTTTCCCTCCTTCTTCTTGAGAAGGCAAACAATTTGATATTTTGTTTTTTTTTTAAGATATTTTATTTTTCAAATTACATATAAGAAGAACAATTTTCAAATACATTTTCCAAAATTATAAGATGCAAATCATTTCCCCCTCTCCCTTCCTTACCCCCTTTTGGAGATTGTAAGCAATTTGATCTAGTTTTTATATGTATTATTATGCAAAACATATTTTCATATTGGACATTGATACAAAAGAATACTTCTATAAAACCCAACCCCCCCAAATAAAAATGTAAACTAATGTGAAAAATAGTATACTTTGATCTGTATTCTGACTCCAATAGTTCTTTCTCTGGAGATGGATAGCATTCTTTGTCATAAATATTTCAGAATTCTGTCGGGATTATTTTTTAAATTTCTTTATATAATTAATTAATTTAGAATATTTTCCCATGGTTACATGATTCATATTCTTTCCCTCCCCCTTCCCGAATCCAATGAGCAATTCAACTGGGTTTTACATATGTCATTGATCAAGACCTTTCCATATTATTAATATTTGTGATAGAGTGATCATTTAGAGTCTACATATCCCCATCAAACCATGTGATCAAGCAGTCGTTTTTCTTCTGTTTCTACTCCTACAGTTCTTTCTCTAGATGTAGAGAGCTTTCTTTCTCATAAGTCCCTTAGAATTGTCCTGGATCACTACATTGCTGCTAGTAGAGAAGTTCTTTATGTTTGATTATGCCACAATGTATCAGTCTCTCTGTACAATGTTCTCCTGGTTCTGCTCCTTTCACTCTGCATCAATTCCTGGAGGCTGTTCTAGTTCACATGGAATTCCTCCAATACATTATTCCTATTAGCACAATAGTATTCCATAGCACAATAGTATTCCATCACCAACAGATATCACAATTTGTTCAGCCATTCCCCAATCAAAGGGCATCCCCCTCACTTTCCAATTTTTTGCTACCCCAGATGAATTTTATTTTTTAGTGTTTTACAAAATAATATTTGGTAGTTTGATGAGTATGGCATTGAATAAGTAAATTAATTTAGGTAGAATTGTCATTTTTATTATATTAGCTCAGCGTATCCACAAGCAATTAATATTTTTCCAATTGTTTAGATCTGACTTTATTTGTGTGAGTAGTGTTTTGAAATTGTGTCCATATAATTCCTGTTTTTGCCTTGACAAGCAGATTCCCAGGTATTTTCTATTATGTAGTTATTTTAAATGGAATTTCTCTTTCTTCCTCTTGCTGGTGGACTTTGTTGGTAATATATAGAATGTGATCTATGTGGGTTTATTTATTCCTGCAACTTTGCTAAAGTTATTAATTATTTCAACTAGTTTGTTAAGCAATTTGATAATGATTACAGGTGTGAAGTCATTTCCATGGCAGCCATGTTACAAAAGAAAATACAAGCAAAAACCAGAAAAGTTAAGAAAATGAAAAGATACTTCAATCTGCATTCAGAGTTCATCAGTTCTCTATCTAGAGGCAGGTAGCATTTTTCACATGACAACTGTTCTAAGAGAATACTTAATCCAAATAATCTGGAAGCTCCTTCCACATACTTTACAGATTAATCCAGGGAAGTACATGCTGGCACTAATTAAACAATGTGCACCTATTTGTTAAATACCTAAGAGGCATTCACTTCTGTGAGGCATCTGGTGGCTCAGTGGATATAGTACTGGACCTAGAGTCAGGAAGACTTGAGTTCAAATCTAGCCTCAGACTCTTAGCCCTGTGACCCTGGGCAAGTCACTTAACTTCTGATTGCCTGACAAAAAGATCCTTTGGAGTAGGAAATGTCAAACTACTCAAGTATTCTTACCAAGAAAAGCCCATGGATAGAAGTGGTCCATGGGGTCACGAAGAGACATAACAGCACAGCATGGTGCTAGATGCTATGGTTATTACATGGACCTCATCTCAAAGTAATGCACACAATAACCAAATATTAGAGACAAAATTTAAGCTCCAAGTACTATAGAGCTTCAGCGGAAAGGTAGATTTTTTGGAGTTCTGGAAGAAGAGAAGACATGGAAGTCTTAGAAATTTGGAAGATATGAAGAAGTCATGAAAGAAGTGGAAGCTGAGAGCTAGACCTTGAAAGATAAATAGAATTTTGGCTCATATAGGGTAAAGCATTCCAATTTGAAGAAACGTGAGGGAAATCATAAGCAAGAACATAGAAATAAGCATGGTGCATGAAGTTTAGCTGCATTTCAATAAGATGACAAATCTGAATCACCATTGTGTCACTTATTATACCATTATCTACATTCCATCCTCCATAGACTTCTACTGTGAAATAGTATCAAGGAGTAAGTACAGTGTTTGACAAAACAAACACTGAGGTATCTCCTGGAAGTTTTATGCACTTATTATTCCCACAGTAACCTATTTCAATGCCCTACATAAGGTGGGAACTCAATAAGTGAACATGAATTCCTTAGATACCACCCTTAGTACTGATAGATATCTTCCTAACCTCTCTTTAGAGGTAGAAGATTTTCTGGGCCATATAAGATTCCTAAGGGGAGCAAATAATTAAGACTATTGTGACATTTGGATTATGGGTGAGTATTCTGTTATGAAATGAGAATCCACTGACTCCTACTTAGAATGAGACAACTCTTAAGATATAGTGTAACTTCCCTCCCCTTTTAAGAAAAAAAAAAAGAAATCTTGGGGACATCTAGGTGCCTCAGTGGATTGAGTGCCAGGACTGGAAATGGCACGTCCTAGATTCAAATTTGGTCTCAGAAACTTTCTAGTTGGGTGACCCTGGGCAAGTAACTTAGTCCCATTGCCTAGTCCTTACGACTAGAAACAAATTATCTTGATTTTAGGTTTCTTTATTTTTAGTTTTATTTTTTGTGGATTTTAGAGTTCTTTCAGATCTTCTCATACTGTGCTCTCTTTGGGTTGGCATCTAATAGAGTTGGTAAAACACCTGTTTCATTGTTGTGATTTCCAGTTGTGTCCAACTCTTCATGACACCATTTGGAGTTTTCTTGGCAAAGATATTGTACTAGTTTGGCATTTCCTTTTCCAGCTCATTTTACAGATGAGGAAACTGAGGCAAACAGGGTTAAGTTGCCCAAGGTCACACATTATCTAAGGCCAGATTTGAACTGAGGACTTCCTGCCTCCAGGCCCCAGATCTCAATCCACTGTTCCACCTAGCTGCTTCTATACATATACATATACATATACATATACATATACATATACATATACATATANCTAGCTGCTTATATACATATACATATACATATACATATACATATACATATACATATATTTATATATATACACATACACACACACCACACACACAATAATGTAAATGAAAAGAACAGGGGGAAGAAACTTTAATTCTACTCCTGACTGCTACTAATTCACCATATGGTCTCAGATAAATTACTTTAAATTTCTTGGCCTCAGTTTCTTCATCTATAAAATGAGGAAATTTGATCCACTGATTCCTGTGATTCTTTCTTCCCTGATGTTTTAGGATTCTTATTCTATGAATCTTCTTCCAAGTAAAATTCACAGAAACATGTGGCCTTTGGAGTGACACAACAAATTTCACTGGGAAAAAATTGGTACTCAAAAAGAATCAATGAGAAAAATCAATGAGAAAATATTCGTGGCCATGATCATCAAAGAGGGTGAACTGAGTTTCTGGAAGGGTGGTCAAAAATTGTTGTTGTTGGGGGCAGCTGGGTAGCTCAGTGGATTGAGAGCCAGGCCTAGAGACGGGAGGTCCTGGGTTCAAATCCGGCCTCAGACACTTCTCAGCTGTGTGACCCTGGGCAAGTCACTTGACCCCCATTGCCTACCCTTACCACTCTTCCACCTATAAGTCAAATACACAGAAGTTAAGGGTTTTAATAAAAAAAAATTGTTGTTGTTGTTGTTGTTGTCCAGTTGTGTCTAACTCTTCATGACATTATTTGGGATTTTCTTGGCAAAGATATTACAGTGGTTTGAGGTTTCTTTCTCTGGCTCATTTTGCAGATGAGAAAACTAAGGTAAGCAAGGTTAAGTGACTTGCCTAGGGTCACACACCTAGTAAGTGTCTGAGGCTGGATTTGAACTCAGAAAGATGAGTATTTTTGACTCCAGGTCAGGTACTCTACCCATTGAAACACCTAATTGCCTCTGAATATCATTAGAATGTAAGAATTTCCCCCTATTTTTACAACATTCTCACCTCTACTCCATTCTATTTATGGGGAAGGGCTCAGAAATCCTCCTTCAGTCAAAAATACCTGCTTGATTCCGACAGATGACATTCTCAGACCCAGGGAAGCAGAGTTGATGGTACATCCTTGGTGGCTCTTGCCTCAGAAACCCCAGGTGGGCCTGCCTAATGGATTCAAGTGCACAAATGATGCCAAGCTGTGACAGGCTCACAGCAACTGCATGATTAAGTAACAAGGAGGAGGAAGGAATTGAACTGGGTAACCCTCATGATGAAAGGGCAACCTACGCTTTACATGTTGGAACAAAATGAAGTTTCATCAGCCTCTTGCAAAAGAAAACAATCACCACTTGGCCCAAGAATTGTGTTTTATATGCTGTTGTTTTTTAATAGTGACAGTAAAACATGCTTGTTGCTTGACTCCCACATAGGTATCTGGCATAGCATGTTTCTCCATCTCTTGGACAAAGCTGGGAAATGCAGCTGGCTACTGAAAAGCTATTGGTTTGAATTTTGGTCGATTTGGAAACCTGATGCCAAGGTCACTCATTTTCAGTGTTATATCTGCAAACTGGTTAGTGCAAATATTTTCCCCAAACACCCACTAGACTCTGACCCCAGCTAGAAGTCAATTGTTGCAATGCTTGATTGAAGAAGCTCATAGATAGGCAGACATTACTCAAGTCAGCTGGTTCTACTCCAGTGATGGTCAGGTCAAATTGCTTATTGATGTAGACACAAACTGAACTCTATGTGGTTTTCTTCTCAGTCTCTCTCTGTCTCTCTCTGCTGTCTGTCTGTATGTCGCTCTTTAATCCCCATCTCAGTTTTGGTTTCTCTGTCTCCCTTCCTCCCTCTCCCCTTTCC
>NW_025390945.1:0-2437 GCF_016433145.1 Gracilinanus agilis | reverse complement strand
TGTGTGTGTGTGTGTGTGTGTGTGTGTGTGTGTGTGTGTGTGTGTGTGTGTAATCAATTAGTACTCAAATAAATAGACATATTATTAAAGGGCAAATTGTACTTTTCTTTTTCAAGAAAGTTTATCTTCAATGGCTTGAGGATGACAAAGGTTGAAGGGACCCTAAGATAAAATCTTGTAGGAAGCAAAGATTAAATATCAATATCTTATATTATAGGCTTTGAATGCATTCACTATATTAAAAAAAACCTTAGTATTAGAAGGAAATTCATCTCCTCCAACTTCCTACCTAACTCAGGATTCCATCTTCTGATATCTAATTTCTGTCAGGGCATTTCCAGTGACAGTTAATTTTCTCACTCAAAAGAAAATCTTAACCACCATCAGGAAGTTTCTCTGAATTAGACCAGTTGATAACTTTGATTCATTGGAAAATTCATGCTCTTTTGAGCCACATAGTATAAAGATGCTTCCACTTCCATGAGATAGTACTTCAAGAATTTAAAGAAATCAGTCAATTCAGCTGAACCCTTCTTCAATAAAAACATATATGATTTCCTTTTTTCCTTTCTCAAACAACATAGTTCCAAGATGTTTTGTCATACTGTTTCCCTTGTTAAGAAACACATTGTTTTGTCAATAAAAAGGAACCCCTAACATGTGCTGCCCAGAGGTGAAGGTACAATTCTAGAAGGGATCTTATCAGGGCACCAGGCAGCAGGACTCTCACCTTCCTCATTCTATACTTTCTTAGCTCAGCCTGAGGGTATGATATTGGTTAATTTAGAACTGAGAGTCCAACAGAACCTTCAAGTCTTTTTCAAGTGATTACTATGAGCCAGGACAGAATGAAGGTACAGGCTGTCTCATTGCTTACATGTTTATGGTCATTAGATGTCCACATTGCAATAACATACCACTTATACCTGCAATATATCTCAAAACATCTCAGTTATTACAAAGCATAACCATGTGTACCAATAAGGGAGAGTTGGAAAGTGTCTGGCAGCCTAGAGCCTCAGTGGTTGTATGAGAAATTTAATGTGTGAGAAAGTTGGATTTTGGTAATCCCAGGAGGCAGTACCCATGTAGGATTGAGGGCATGTGGTCTTTGTGTTCTTTCTTTCATTCCAAAATAACATCAGATGGTAAGAAAGAACAGTCAGATGTTTCTGAAGAGATCCCTGTAGGCATCAGAAAGGGAACAATAATCATAATAATACATAGCATTTATATAATGTTTTAGGGTTTGCAAAGAGCTTTACAAAAATTTTAACTTTACTGCTTTAGAGGTAGGTTCTAATATTAGCAGGCAGGATTAGTAACTTGCCCAAAATCACATAGAAAAAGGATTTGAAGTTGGGTTTTCCTAACTTTTGATCTGGCATTCTGTTTACTGAACCTTTATACAGCCATAGAAAATGGTCTTAAATGGAGAGGAGGTATGTAAGCAGACAGTAAACTTGGAACAAGAGTGAAGTCAGCATTACTGTCAGTGGTCTATGAAAGTCATTTGAAAACCTACCTTAGAATGAGATAATTTTAGCTATGATTTTCTTCTTCATTTATCAGTTGCCTTAGCACTGTGTTAGTCATTTAAGGGGATGGAGAGATACGAAAATGATAAAATCTTGTTGGGTAATTGAGATATATACATGATAAATACAAAATGGCATATTATCACTCTATAAAAGCTCTATAACAAGTGATAGATGAGATTCCTGAAGGAAAAGATTATAGACAATTGCTGATGGAAGGAGATTGAAGAGAAAGTTTATGAAAGAGAATTTGAACTTTCCCTTAAGTGGTAATTAAGAGTTCAACTAGCTGAGATAGATGAATGAAATTGTACACAGCATGAGCAAGAAAATGGAGGCAGTAAAAGGCTTTAAAAGACTACCTGTCCTTTGATCCAGCCATACCACTGCTGGGTTTGTACCCCAAAGAGATAATAAGGAAAAAGACTTGTACAAAAATATTTATAGCCATGCTCTTTGTGGTGGTAAAAAATTGGAAAATAAGGGGGTGTCTCTGGATTGGAGAATAGCTGAACAAATTATGGTACCTGATGGTGATGGAATACTATTGTGTTGATAGGAATAATGAACTGGAGGGATTCCATGTGAACTGGAATGATCTCCAGGAATTGATGCAGCGTGAAAGGAGCAGAACCAGGAGAACCTTATACACAGGGACAGATACACTGAAGCACAATCAAATGTAATGGACTTTTCTAATAGCAGCAATGCAATGACACAGGACAATCCTGAGGGACTTATGAGAAAGAACAATATCTATATCCAGAGGAAGAACTGTGGGAGCAGAAACATTCAATAAAAACATATGATTGATCACATTGTTTGATGGGGATATGATTTTGGGTTTGAACTTTAAATGATCACTGTATTGCAAATATTAATAATATGGAAACAGGTTT
>NW_025390944.1:0-4981 GCF_016433145.1 Gracilinanus agilis | reverse complement strand
AAATTCTATTTATTACCTATATTAAATTATTATTTAAATTCCATATATTATTACATTAGAATTAAGTTATATTTATTACCTATATTAAAATATTATATAATCAGAGTGTATCTTCTGAACAAATTTGAAAACCAAAATCCACTGAAATGTCCTTTTGTTGTGAAACCAAATCAGTTGCCGTGTTCCGCTTTCTTTAGATGTAATGGTATCCCTCATACTCTCTAGCCAAACTATATTTCCCATTATATTTCCTTCAATACTTTAAAGAACCCAAAGCCTCATCTTTGTGGATGCTCCTTCCATTGATGAAGATGACAGTCCCCACCTCCTTGCCCCAAAAATAATTTTATGAATTTCAAAAGATCCAAAGATTTTGGACTTGCCCTTACCATCTTAGCAATATCAACAGAATACAGGCACTGACAGCAATTTATGTATTGGGAGCCAGGGACAAACTAGGTACAGCAAATAAAGGAGTTTTCAAGACTTTCTAAGGAGTCAAATTTCTACTCAAAGAGTAGATTATACTCTAGGTGAACTACATCAGGGTTCTGCCAAGGGTGGCAAAGTAATACAACTCATCAGGAGCTGTGATTTTCCCCCTTTGACATGCAAACTCTCCAAGTCTGAGCCCACTTCTCCCTGGAGTTTGTGTGTTCTTGTGGGGGAATGTGTCCCCTCTATGAAGTAGTGTTTCGTGCCAGTTGTACTAAATTAGTTTTAAGAAATGACTATTTATGAAGGTGGCTATATAACCATCAATACCCATTTTCCCATTTCTTAAAGCTAATTAAGTAGGAACAAATAATGGACATCAATACGGATAATCCATGAGGACGAAAACTGATGATGGGGCTTATTAACAAGAGCATTAGAAACTCCCAACCCCTTACCCCTGAGGGAAGAAATTGCCATCTATATCCTGAGGACCCAGCCTTCCAGGGTGAATATGGATTGGGAGAGTGGCCCTAGACTTGTCTTAAATATTATCTCAACTAATGTGCACAACACTGTGAGGAAGGCTCCATTACTATCCCCAAGGCACAGATGAGGGGATAAATCTTTGTCCCTTTGTAAATCTTAACAAAAGCGAATTACCTTGGTCAAAGCCCCATTACCATAAAGTATGTGAGATAGGATTCAAACACAGATCTTGCTGATTTCCAAGTCAGCCACTCTAACAACCATACCATGCACACACACACACACACACACACACACACACACACACACAAACATTCTAATCCCTCCTTTGACCCCATTTAATATCCATGAACAAATCACTAATAACTAATAACAACCAATAATAAATCACTCTCCTTTATACTTTTATTTTGTTTCAATTGTAGAGGGTGTATCAAAAGTTCTAGTTTTAAGTAATTAAAACTTTAATAAATGAATGAATGAACAGATAAATAGATTTGTTATTCAGTCTTTTTTCAGTCATATCTGACTCTCTGCGATCCCATTTGGTATTTTCTTGGAAAAGATATTGGAATGCTTTGCCGTTTCCTTTTCCAACTCATTTTATAGATGAGAAATCTGAAGCATAGTTAAGTGACTTGCCCAGAGTCACATAGTTAGTAATTGTTCGAGGCTAGATTTGAACTCACAAAGATAAGTCTTCCTGAAATCAGACCCAGCACTCTATCCACTGTGCCACCTAGCCCTAAATAAATAAATAAATAAATAAATAAATGACTGTGATTCTTATAGATATGCTATAAGTCTATAAGAAAGGATCATAGAATATAAAATGGACAATTTTGACTTCCAGTAGATTCAACTCAAACTTCAAGATACAGAATTCCTTGCAAATAGAGTCCAAAGTCTCCTTCAGCACTGATACATAAATCAGTCCATGGAATCATGGTGGTCATAACAATGTGGACACAAATGGTGTACAAACATCTTAGGAAAAGAGTATAACATAGAATCTGAAGATGCTGACTTTGTTTTCCACGTATTCTGAAAGATTTTTGTATTGAAACTGTCATAAGATTCTGAAAGATTTTTGTATTGAAACTGTCATAAGATTGCCATCAATTAGTAGGTGGTGGTGGTGGGGGAATCTAGAAGCATAGCATCATTGATCTGGAATGTTCCTCAGACACAAAGAAGTCAACTGGCTCACCCCAGGCCACAGAAGTAATGTCAAAGGAGAAATATGAGCCTAATTTTTTCTCCTCCAGGAGAACCATTTCTCTTTCCACTTGACTTTGCTATTTAGTATGTTTTTGTATTTTAGTTCCTATGAGAATTAATGACAAAGTAGGGGCCCCTGCCAAATATAAATGACTCATTAGATGAATATGACCAAAATACTCAACTTTGCATCTCTTAATACCTATGTTCATGATGATGAACCTATGGCATGCATGCCAGAAGAGGCACTCAGAGCCCTCTCTGTGGCCACAGGCAATGTCATGGCACCACAGAGTTTGTTACTAGAAAGCCAAAGGGATGTGGGCTGGAGCTGCTTCCCTCTTCCTTGCCTGAGGGCATTTCTCACATCCTCCACCCCTCTAAAAGGCTGGCAATCATTTGACCTATATGTTACACTAATTATTTCCTTTCTACCTTCTATGGAGGTTATAAAAGCTCATGAATTACAAAGCTTTTCACTGTAAAAAGTGAGTCTATTTTTATTAACAATAATCAGGAAGGAGATTAAAGTATGTATTTTCTCAAACCTGATTTTGGCCTACATTTCCTCTTATTATGCCCGCCCCCCACTTTCCAAACTCCCCATCATATGCCATTTTCCTGAATTATAATGTAAGCTCCTTGAAAGCAAGAACTGTCTTTTTTCTTTTGGCTTATATTTACATCCCCAAAGTATAGCACAGTGCTGAGAACATAGCAAATGTTTAATAAATGTCTATCTATCAATGGCCACATATCTGGTTATCATCTATTTCTAATTAATCAGGAAAGAACTTTATATTCTTATTGTTTAATTGATCTATAAATTGTACCTATATACAAAATAAAGGGTAGTCACTTAAAATATTACATAATAATATGTTAGCAGGACCTAAAACAACTCAGACTCATCTAGAACTCTAAGATATGCAGACACTTTCCTTAAAATAACACAGTGAAAGAGAGATTGCAAATATTAGAATCATTTCTATTTTTATTTTTAATGTTTTATTTTTTTTTTACACTACCATCTCAGCTTATCTGAACCTTCCCTTCTAACAGAAGAAATCAGTTTAACCCTACAGCGTTTGGACTGGAGCATGGATCTAGAGTGGGAAGGGGCCTTGGATATCATTTAGTCCCACTTCCCTTTTATAAATGAGGACCCTGAGACCTGTTGAAATTGAGTGACTTATCCAAAGTTGCATAAGCAGCCAATGCAAAAACCAAGATTCAGAGTCAAGTGCTCTGACTCCAAGACTGACACATTCTCCACAGAGCCATGCTAGCTCTGTTAGACTGAACAGGAATATGTCTGTGATGTACTCTTCTATTAAGTGACCACCCCTTTCCTTCATCCTCCTTAGCCTTAGAAATAGTGACTTTATCATAATCATGTACCTAGTAAGCATCAGAATTGACTTTCAAGTGCCAGTCTCTCAATACCAGAACCAAAGCTCTTTCTGGCAAACCTTGCTGCCTTTCATGAGTTTAGGTTTGATTTGTTTTTGTCTTCTTGGTTGAAAGTCCTACTAGGTATAAAGGATATAATCATCATGCTCTTTCTCTCTGTGTATCTCTCACTTATTGAATGAGTCTCTCTTTATGTCTTTCTCTTTCTCTGTTTCTTTGTCTCTGTGTGTCTGTCTCTTTTTTTTCTGTCTCTATCTCTGATTCTGTCTCTCAATGTCTCCCTTAAACATTATCTTATTTGACTGTTTACACCTTCTACCTGAGCACTTATGAATTAGAAGAAAGAACCATCTATTTGGGTTCTCCTCCCAAGCCCACCTCCCCAGGCTGCCTCATGTTATTTTCTAGAAGTTCCTACAACATATTCATTCAGAGATCAGAAAGCAAGATTCTAGATTAATTTTGTTGTGGTGCTGATTCTTGTGACCCTGTGAACCATATAGTTCATGGGATTTTCTGGATGAAGATACTAGAGTGGTTTGCCATTTCCTTATTCAGTATATTAAAGCAAACAGATAAAGTGTGCTCAGTCACACAGCTAATAAGTGTTTGATGTCAAATTTGAACTTGGTTCTTCCAGACTCAGTCCCAGAGCTCGATTCACTGAGTCACTTTGGTACCTCCTAGACCAATTGAATTGAAATGACTTGCTGAGAGCCACACAGCTAGAGTTGGAGGCTGAATTTGACCTCAGGTCTTCTTTACTCCAGTTCCTACTCTATCCACTGTGCCATCCACAGTGGCTTCCCCTTGGATGAATTAATGAATCAAATACAATATTGCTTAAGATATTTAGGTCAAAAAACCTGAATTCATTTTAATATCCTGCAATTATGAGCTCTTGAGGCTCTGTGACACCTATCTGTTCATCTCATGTGGGAGCTAGTCTCAAAGATTAGGTAACAGTATTTGCCAAATACTTTACATTTCACAAAGCTATATAGTCTGATTTAGGATGATGGTATGGTAGATTAATCAGGAAGTCATCCTGCCTTTGACATCTAAACTGTGGAACTAGGGACAACTCACTGACCTTTCTGAGGACCAGAAACTTCTTACAAGATTTATTATAGATGTATCTTAGTCTTTATTCATGATCTATGGTGAGGAGTGGGGACTCATCTATGCTTTCTCATTTTACTTAATTTTTGTCCATCGTCTCCTATTAATGAATGAACAAAAAAATTTGTTTATGTAAAACTCTGGGCTAAGTGCCGAGGATACAAAGAGAAAAGTAAGCTAGTCCTTGTTTTCAAGGAGCTCATATCCTAATGAGAGTGATAATACATGTATAAATTTATGGGGGGTGTGTGTACATATATATATACATATATATATACTTGTAGATATAAAGAGAGAGAGA
>NW_025390943.1:0-3258 GCF_016433145.1 Gracilinanus agilis | reverse complement strand
GGAGGTGCGGGGGACAGAGGCGGGGCTGGGCTGCCCTTCCTTGAGCCCTGGCTCCCCAGGGACCCCCGAGTGCGCATGCGCGCCCCACTGCTTCTTGCTCCCCCCCCACCCCACCCCTCCTGCTGTCAGGCCCTAAACCTTCTAAAAGCAGCTAGAGATCTGCTAGAGGCCCCCACACCACGCACCCTGGCAGAGCATCCCTGGGTCATGATTTGAGAACCACACACTAAAACCTCTTTGGGTTTCAGTGGAGATCGTCTCCTCCTACAGATGGGGAAACTGAGGCCTACTTAGGGACAGAGACTTAGGAACATAGGATTCCAGAGCTGGGAAGGATAGGAGAGCGTCAGCCAGCCCACTTTACAGAGGAACAAAGTGATCATCGTTTTGTACTGATGATTACATCCCTAGGTCATGTGTGGAGCACTCTATCACTCCCAGCCTAGGAAGTGGCCAACAGCAGGATCATGACCTCCAACCTTCTCTGCAGAGCTGAGCCCCCATCTGTATCCTCCCTATGCCCACTCCTACCAATGGAAACCAGGACCCAAACAGTCAGTCCCTTATGCATTCCAAGGAGAAAGGGCGAGGTCAGTGACTGGCCCTCCATCCACAGTCCTCGAGGAGATGGCAGGTTGGGACTGACTATTTCAGAGCCGGGACTCACAGATGGCCAAGGCACCAGCCCTGCTGCCATTCCAGCCCTCATCCAGATTCCCAGGGACACGTCACTGCTCAGACTCCCACTTTTCCAAGTGTGTCTGCAGACTCAGACCTCCTTTTCCTGTTGCCCTTTCCAGCTACTTCCAGTCTCCCATTCCTTAGCCTCAACCACCTTAAAACTGACATTTTCCTGGAATCAAGATGGGGAAGGTCAGCAGTAAATGATCTACTTTTCCACTCCATCTTCCCACCTGATCAAACCCTGTTGGGAGCATCTCCAAATGATGGCTAAAGATGTTCCCATCTTTCCTGCCAGGAAGTTCTTACTCATTCAAATGGAATCCCTGGTACTAGAGTTGATTGCTTTTTATTTTTCCACTTCTGTCCTCCCTCCAGGTGGAGAACAGAGGGTCATTACTCTGAGTAATAATTTTTTTTCTGGGAAAAACCCCCAAATGTTATTAAACTTCACTGAAGTCTCTTTTTTGGACTAAATAATCCTGTAAACTTTTTTCACGTATATTATTTTCCACCCCTTTATTTTTCTTGCTGACTCACCTTTTACTAAATGTTCTATTTGCCTTCCAGTTGTATTGTTGTTATTATTGTTCCAATGTATGATTTCGTCAGTGCTCCAGGTATGGAAACTCTCTCCAATGGTGCAAGAGGCAGGACCTGACCTCAGGTCTTCCCAACTTTAAGGCTGGTTCTCTATCCACTGCACTGGACTGCATCTTGTTATTCATTTCTGTCCTACTCTTTGTGGACCCCATTTGGGGTTTTCTTGGCAAAGATACTGGAGTGGTTTACTGTTTCCTTCTTCCGTTCAGTTTTTACAGATCAGGAAATTGAGGAAAACAAGGTTAACTGACTTGCCCAGGGTCACATAGCTAATAAGTGACTGAGACCACATTTGAGTGCAAGTCTTCCTGTCTTTAGGTATAGATCTCTATCTACTATACACCTAGCTACCCCATAAGGGCAGGCCCATGTTTCACATAGAGAGGAAAGTGGGGTGCATAGATAGTGTCTTGGGCTACTGAGAGAGTATTGTCTTAAGAGGAGAGTTTATTCTCTCCAGATGGAAATTGGATGATTCTGCCTATCATTGGTGATGAGGGATTACTGTTACGTCGACAAGGACTAGGTCCTTCTCTCACACCAGCATGCAGACACTCTGAAGGATGTGGAAGTCTGGCAGCCAGCGCTCTGATACAGCCTGAGACTGACTGGGAGGGGTTCAGAGAATTCCATGAGGAACTTGAACTTCATCTCTAGAGACTTGCCTTGGTCAGCTCTCAGTGTGGGGTTGGGGAGGCTTTCTCCTGTCCCATACAAGGTGAGAAAGCAATGGGGGACAGCAGGAATGCCTGGATTCTACTTCCAGCTTTCTTTACCACATCCTAGAAGCTGTGTGATCCTGGCCTGGGCAAATCAGTCTCCCTGCAGCTCAGTTTCCTCACATGTAAGATGAAGATCATGATTCATCTCTTGACTACCTAATGGAGAGCTGGGAATCACTGTGTCAAGCACAAGGTAGCATTATTTCCCAAGGCCAACTAGAGAGCAGCCTAGTCAGTGGTCCCCTTACATCCGGGTGGGCAAAAGAACAGAGGGTTCACCAAGTGCTTTACTGCTGTTGTATCTTCTGAGCCACACATCATCCCTGGGAGATAAGTGTTATTCTCTCTTTGTTATGCATGAGGAAAATCCAACCTCAGGGAGACTGTGGCACACCCCAGGTTGCTCACATAGGTAGTATCAGAGAGGGGATTGGACCCAGGTCTTTTGATTCCAGACCCTTTCCTCTTTCTACCACGCTGTGCTACTTACCTAAAGAGGAAATCCTCACACAAGAGATTAATCTTTCCCCAATGGGGGCAGCTGGGTAGCTCAATGGATGGAGAGTCAGGCCTAGAGACAGGATCAAATCTGGCTTCAGACACTTCCCTGCTGTGTGACCCTGGGCAAGTCACTTGACCCCCATTGCCCACCTTTACCACTCTTCCGCCTAGGAGCCAATACACAGAAGTTAAGGGGTAAAAAAAATAAATCTTTCCCCAACTTCTTACCAGGCTCAAAGTTCCTCAAATATGTAGTGTTCTCCAACTGATGAACAATCAAAGAATATAAATGCATAGTTCTCAAGGGAAGAAATCCAAGCCATAAGAATCTATAGCCATAAGGAAAAAATACTCCAAGTCACTAGTAATTAGAGAAATACAAATGAAAGGAACTCTGAGTTCTCACCTCATTCCTATCATATGGACAAAGCCAACAGAAAAGGATAATGGCAAATGTTGGAAGAGATGCAGGAAAATAGACATGTTTGGTGCACTGTTGGTGGAACTGTGAATTGGTTCAGTCATTCTGGAAAGTCATTTGGAACTATGCCCCCAAAGCTACTAAATTTTGACCTAATGATCCCATTTAGAAGTCCAGTACCCAGAAGAAATTTTAAAAAATATGAAAAGGTCCTATGTGTACAAAAATATTTTTAGGAGCTCTTTTTGTAGTAGTGAACATCAGTAAACAAAAGGAGAGTCCATCAATGGAGGAATGGTTGAACAATTTGTGACATGTATGCAATAGAAT
>NW_025390942.1:0-5256 GCF_016433145.1 Gracilinanus agilis | reverse complement strand
TGGATGGTTTTCCTAATGTTGAACCATCCTTGCATTCCTGGTATAAATCCCACCTGATCATGGTGGATGATCTTCTTAATTACTTGCTGAAGTCTCTTTGCTAGCATTCTATTTAAGATTTTTGCATCTATGTTCATTAGGGAGATTGGTCTGTAGTTTTCTTTCTCTGTTTTTGATCTCCCTGGCTTTGGAATCAGTACCATATTTGTGTCATAAAAGGAATTTGGTAGGACTCCTTCTTTGCTTATCATATCAAATAATTTGTATAGTATTGGGATTAGTTGCTCTTTGAATGTCTGATAGAATTCACTTGTGAATCCATCAGGCCCTGGCGATTTTTTCTTAGGGAGTTTTTTGATGGCTTGTTCAATTTCTATTTCTGATATGGGATTATTTAGGTATTCTATTTCTTCTGCTGTTTATCTAGGTAATTTATATTTTTGAAAATATTCATCCATGTCTCCTAAATTGTTTTATTTGTTGCCATATAATTGGGCAAAATACTTCTTAATGATTGCCTTAATTTCCCCTTCATTAGAGGTGAGGTCTCCCTTTTCATCTTTAATACTGTCAATTTGGTTTTCTTCTTTCCTTTTTCTTATTAGATTAACCAGTACTTTGTCTATTTTATCTGTTTTTTCAAAATACCAGCTTCTAGTCTTATTTATTAATTCAATAGTTCTTTTACTTTGATTTTATTAATTTCTCCCTTAATATTTAGTGTTTCTAATTTAATTTTCATCTGAGGGTTTTTAATATGTTCGCTTTCTAATTTTTTGAGTTGCATGCCCAATTCATTAATCTCTTCCCTCCTTAATTTATTATTATATGCATTCATGGATATAAATTTCCCCCTGAGTACTGCCTTGGCTGCATCCCACAGAGTTTGGTAGGATATCTCATCATTTTCATTCTCTTCAATGAAATTGTTGATTGTTTCTATGATTTCTTCTTTGACAAATTGGTTTTGGAGAATCATATTGTTTAATTTCCAATTGGTTTTTGATTTGCCTGTCCAGGTGCCCTTACTAATTATTATTTTTATTGCATTATGATCTGAGAAGCATACATTTATTATATCTGCTCTTTTGCATTTGTTTGCAATGATTCTATGTCCTATTACATGGTCAATCTTTGTGAATGTACCATGTGTAGCTGAAAAGAAGTTGTATTCCTTTTTGTCCCTATTTATTTTTCTCCACATATCAATTAAATCTAAATTTTCTAGGACTTCATTCACCTCTCTTACCTCTTTCTTATTTATTTTTTGGTTTGATTTATCTAGATCTGAAAGAGGAATATTTAGATCTCCCACTATTATGGTTTTCCTATCTATTTCCTTCTTGAGCTCTGCCAGTTTCTCCTTTATGAATTTGGATGCTATACTACTTGGTGCATATATATTGAGCAGTGTTATTTCCTCATTGTTTATACTGCCTTTAATCAAGATGTAATGACCTTCCCTGTCTTTTTTAATCATATCTATTTTTACTTTGGCTTTGTCAGAGATCATAATGGCCACTCCTGCCTTCTTTTTTTCATTTGACGCCCAAAAGATTTTCCTCAAGCCCTTAACCTTAAACTTGCGTGTGTCTACCCGCCTCATATGTGTTTCTTGTAGACAACATATGGTAGGATTTTGGTTTCTGATCCACTCTGCTATTTGCTTCTGTTTTATGAGTGAGTTCATCACATTCACATTCAGAGTTATAATTATCAGTTGTGCATTCACTGACATTTTTGTATCCTCCCCTAGACCCACCCCTTCTTCTTACACTATTTTCTTTTAAACCAGTGCTTTGCTTTTAGCTGGTATCCCTTATCCCTTCCCTTGATTGACTTCCCTTTCTGCCCCCTCACTGGTTATTCCCCTCTTTTTGTTTTTTAAAGGCCTAATGAATTCCCTCCCCCTTCTTCTTCCCTCCCTTTTTTGACCTCCCCACTCCCCTGCTACTTTGGTTTGTCCCTTCTGACTTTCTCAGTAGGGTTAGATAGAGTTTTTTATCTGAATGGATAATAAAGTTACTCTTCCCTCTCCGGGTTGATTACACTGAGAGTAAGGTTTGATTATTCCCTCTTAATGCTCTCTTCCTCTCCTTCTTATAATAGTATTTATCTCATCCCCTTCCCATGTCCTCTTTGTATGTAATAGAATATCCTATTTTTCTTATTTACTCAGATTTTTCTTGGTGTCCCCTATTATTCTCCTCCTCTTTCCCACCCCCCATGTCATCTTAGACCATTTAGTATCCTATCCTCTCCCTATGAATTATTCTTCTGGTTGCTATAATAGTGAATATTATAATAGTGAATAGAGTTCACTACAGAGTATTATACATAGCATTTCTCCACATAGTAATACAGATAATTAGATCTTATTTGAGCCCTTAAAGAGTCAAATTTAAAAAATTATAAGTTTTCTTTCTTTTCCCTCTGTTTCTTATTTACCTTTTCATGTTTCTCTTGATTTTTGTGGTTGGGTATCAAACTTTCCATTTAGTCCTTGTCTCTTTTGTGCAAAAACTTGGAATTCTTCAATTTTGTTGAATGTCCATTTTTTCCCCTGGAAGTATATAGTCAGTTTTGATGGGTAGTTGATCCGTGGCTGAAGACCCATCTCTCCTGCCTCTCTGAATATTGTGTTCCAAGCCTTGCGGTCTTTTAGCGTGGAGGCTGGCAGATCCTGTGTGATCCTGATTGGTGTTCCTTGATATTTGAATTGTCTCTTTCTGGCTTCTTGTAAGATTTTTTCTTTTACTTGAAAACTCTTGAATTTTGCTATTATATTTCTTGGTGTTGACTTTTCTGTGTCCAGTGTAGAGGGTGTTCTATGGATCCTTTCAATATCTATATTGCCCTCTTGTTGTAGAACTTCAGGGCAATTTTGCTGAATAATTTCTTTAAATATGGAGTCCAAGTTTCTATTAATTTCTGCCTTTTCAGGAAGACCAATGATTCTCAAATTGTCTCTTCTCGACTGATTTTCTTGGTCTGTCACTTTCTCATTAAGATATTTCTTGTTTCCTTCTATTTTATCAGTCTTTTGACTTTGTTGTATTTGTTCTTGTTGTCTTGAGAGATAATTGTGTTCTAATTTTTCAATTCTAGCCTTTAAGGACTGGTTTTTCGGCTATAATCTTTTGGTTTTCCTTTTCAATCTGGTCATTTCTGGTGTTCAATTTGCTTATCAGTTCATTTGATTTCTGAACCTCACTTTCCAATTGCAAAATTCTGCCTTTTAAGCTGTTATTTTCTTGCCAGATCTCTTCCATCTTCTTTAACATCTCATTTTTGAACTCTTCAATAGTTTGTGACCAGCTTTCATTTTTTTGGTTGGGTTTGGATATGATTACTTGTTTGTCCTCCTCTGTTGTCTGGATTTTCTCTGTGTAAAAGTTGTCGAGTGTTCCAGACCTTTTCTTGATAATCTTTTTCTTCTGGAGTTCTTGGCTTGCCATCATTAGCCCTGCCCCCTTTTAGCTTTGTCTTCACACTCAGGGTCTGCCTAGGCTTTCTAAGCTCCCATGGGCTCCAGTCTCCTTCACCTCGGGGTCAGGCCTCCTGGTAGACCCCGGCCTACCCCTCTGCCCGAGGCTCTTTTAGCAGTCTCAGGGGCTGCTTCCACAGCCTCTCTCCTGTCTGCTCTGGGTCCTCACTCAAGGTCCAAGCCTGGGCTGGGATCTTTATTCAAGGCTAGGGCACTGCCTTCACCCACACAGACGCTTCAATGCTGAGCCCTGTTGTGGGGTTCCTTCTTCCTCTGGGCTCGTTTTTATTTTCCCTTGAGGAGTCCTGTATGCTTTGGTTAGGAGAGATCAAGCAGCTGCTCCTTACTCTGCCTCCATCTTAACCAGAAGTCCTGTTCTATATTTTATCCCATTCTTTCTGTCTTTCCAAACATATACTCAATGGATAAGGTGCTCTGATATTGCTGTTGATACTTTAGTTCACTTTTAATAGATACTCTTCTCAGGGAAGTTAGAAATCCTTTCATTTATGTTTTTTTATCTTCACCACCTTGTATATTATAAGGCAAATAATTGATACTTGAAAAGTAATTGTTTATTGACTATTTGAGTCTTTATATTTTTGTTTATTATAGCACTGGGATTATTCTATTTTTATATTAGAATATTTTTGTGTGTGCTAAACTATATAAAATATGGATTTTGTAGCATTATATTAATATAAAGAAACTATTACTATATTGGGGTCATGTAGGGAAGGTTTTATATCTAATGATAACTTTGTAAGTTTAAATTTGTGTAAAATTCTTTGTACCTGAATTATTTTCAAGTTTGGGTATAAATATCTATAATCCCCCAAAAAAGGTAGAGAGTACTTCCTCTTCCCATAGATGAGCTAGGATTCATTATATCATGTAATTAGAAATCTTGAATCCTTGTACTCCATCTCCAAGAACCCTTTCCCCTTCGTCCATGTAGCATCTTTACGTATTTTACATAAAACTTTGCTGTAACCCTGCCTTTTTAGAAACTCTTCTTCCCACCCTATCCTCCTGGCTCTTGTCTAGCTTTTGGCAGTCCCAACAACTCTCTCTTTGCTAATGCTATCATTTTCCTTTTCTTCAAGTTATTAATTAATAAATTCCTAGAAGAAGATAATACTTGAAGTATTTGGATATTAATTTTTAATCTTACAATATCATATTTAATCTAAATTTTCTTGTGAATATCAACATTGTCCCCGGTTACTAGAAACACTTGATCATTCCTTAATGTTTGTACATTACTTTTCTTCTCTGTATGATAAATAAGCTTTTTGTTTTGTTTTGTGTTTTTCATAAAGAATCAAACTAATTTATCACTATCCTGAGATTTTTGCTGCCCTATAATGTGGTAGAAAGCTGAGTCCATACTTCAAAAATTGGTTATGAGTCACAATGTTAGATATGGGAATAACTTCAAAAATATTAATTCCAGTGCATTCTTTTTAAATATAAGGAATTGTTTTCACTTGTAATAAACACAGATGGAGACAGAAGTTGATTTGGGAGATATTTTCTACTCCTTTCAATCTTAATCAAATGATTACTGTGATTGTTCAATGAACTTTATATACATCAATACAAACAAATGAAAGAAAGCAGAGTTTAGTTTTATTTTTGAAATCTATGGTTTTAAAATGGTTAAATTTGACTTTAAAGCAACAAAAAATTTTAAATTTTGTTTTAGGAAAATAATTGTTCTTCAGTCATGAATTAATCATTATTTTGTTGATAGAATAGAACTCATA
>NW_025390941.1:0-10686 GCF_016433145.1 Gracilinanus agilis | reverse complement strand
TTCTACCTGTTTGTTCTTACCCATAATAATATTTTTTCTTTAAACAAATTGCATGTTATTCCTTAGATCGTAAATTTCTTCTCATACATTGCACATGCTTTTAAAATAATTTTATATCCTAATAAATTACAATGCTGTCCAAATTTTTTATATTCATAATATACTAGATTCCTAATGCAAAATATTATTTTTGAATTACCAAATTTTGAAACCCTAATGTTAATTATATTTTTACCTATTACTTAATATGATGGTACAGATCTTAGAGTAACAATTTTACATGTTCATGTGTTTTCCCTAAATTCAGTTCAATAAGCATTTTTGATAAGTCTGATCATTCCTACAGTGCAAGTCCTAATAGATAGCTTTTCCATATAAGTTTTGTGCATTCTTAAATTTAACAGAAATTCCGTTTTTAACTAGTAGTCAATGAATTTACACAATACCATCAAGTACCTATTCAGTTCCTTAGCAAATATATACTCTAATGGGTGGAGAAAGGTCCATGAGTTTGGGGGAGAATGGGCGACGATTTTTAGCTTCTCATAGCTACTTCCTGCTGAACTGGGGCGGCGTGGATGATTCGCTCTCAACAAATAATTTTCTCATGGACCAGTCTCTATCTAAAGGGATCTAATTTTGAAATGTAAGCCAATTGCATTGTTCTAATAATCTTTAAGTTAAATTTTTCACTAACATCAGTTTAATTAATATTAGGTTGAATTCATGGTTGTTTAAAGAAGCTTTTTCACTCTTGGTTAAGCACTGAGCAAGACTGATGGTTTTTATTCATTATTTTGCTAGCTAAGAAAGTTAAGCTACACTTCTGTACTTCTGTACACAACTAAGAATCATTGCTTTCTCTCTGAATAAGTTTTTCTTAGATTGCATTTTTAGAATCTTTTGTAATTTTCATTAGATATATGTCTCAGTACTTAACCTGTTGATAAAATTTGGTGATGGGATCAAATTTGTCCCTTTTTCTGTCTTTTGATTTCTATGTTCCCTTTCTCATGGCCAGTGAGAAATGGAAGGAGAAATGTTTGACAGATTAGTTTATTTAACTCTTGCCTTAATAAGAGCAGAGAATAAGATTTCTTTTAACCAATTAAATTATCTTAGAGTTTGAGACATTCAGAAATTACAATGTTATTTTCTGAATTTCTCTAACGCTTCTGTCTGTCTTCCCCATTCCTCCGGAATGAATGAAGAAGAGAGAGAGATTTATTTTTTCCAACCTGTAACCCTCCCATTGTGATCACAGACAAACAACATATAACACACAGACTGATTGAGGACACATTTCCCGGGCATATCACACACACTCTGACAAATATAAAACATAAATTATATAAGCTAGATTTTTTCTTTTCATCCTAGCAAAAGATCAATTGTTACAATTCATATCTCCATGACTAAAAATTCTGCGAAAAAGAATGAGTCAAAAAAGGGTTAATTCTTAACAAGGAGCTAGCTGACATATAATGAATTTTCTTTCTTAATTACCTTTCTTCATGCTTCAATAAGTATCCTAAAATAAATACACTTTTGCTTTTTCATTTTTCTATGAAGTGGGATTCTGATACCTGCCTGAATAATTCCAGGTATGCCACATTACTGGAAAGACTGATTTAGCTAAGTGAAAATTATTAAAACTTTTTACATTGTCTGTGGCCATTACCAATTGGACTCCTTCCAAGGGAGAAAGAAAAAAAAACTATAACAAAACTGGTTTTTCTAGCTGAAGCAAAGTAGCCAGCCACTTCTAAAAAGGGGGGCAGAGAGGAAAATTTCTGGTCACTTTTAAATTCGCCGTTTAGTCCTAGAGAAAAATACACTTTTCCTGGTGTTCTTCTAAGAAGGGCCCAGTGCCCTAATGCTTAATTTTGCCCAAGGGGGCCATTGTTATGGTAACGGGCTGCCTCCTCCTCCAATTCTTTTTGATAGGCAGGATTAAGTGTGCTTTCTTGAGGAGGGTCTGTATATAGAACTGGATAAAGATGTGGCTTTGTTTTTGTGGGGACTAGGGGTTCCTCGAGAGAGGGGTTTTTGATAAGTTCGTCTAAAAGAGACAAGGGGCACTCATTCTTTTTAAAGGGCGAACTCTGTTCCTCAATTGAGCTCATTTCTTCAGTTTTAATTTTAGATTACAAGATAGCGTCCTCAGCCAGCTGAGGAGGTGCGAGACTAGTTTACTAGTGTCGGCTTCTTTAAGAATGTCACGAATCAAGCCGTAGAAAGAAAAGTAATCATCTGGAATTTCCTGACCAGATCTTAAAAGACCGTTTAACTCTTTTCCCACTTTGTTCCATGTGTGTGGGTGAATACCTGGGTCTGTAGTATGAGCCAAGGGCACTGTTTTTCTAAAAAGCAAAAGAACTGGAATAGATTTTTTTCCCCTTAATTCTATTACCTCTCTCCCTGAAACTACTTTTTAATTCTTTAACAAATAACGCTTCCTTCGAGAGTGTCTTCCCATCGTTCACACACTTGCACTTCCCCACGTTCTTGCCGTTGCTTGTGCTTAGGTGGATGGTATAATCCCCCGTCAGGATCTTGCCTTCAGGCAAGCACCCTACTACACAGTATGCAAATCGCAGACTATCTCCACACAGAATCTCTTTCCTCACACACACACACACACACACACACACACACACACACACATTACCCAGATCCGACACCTCTCTGTTTAATGCCTATGGTGATGGGACAACTTACCCTGCCTCAAGGTTGTCCTGTCAACCTCTACCCGTTACTTTAGTTTGCGGCCGCGAAGTGTGTTCCTCAGTTGTCAGGTAAGCTGTTTTCTCCGAGCCCCACACGTTGGGCGCCAATCATCTGGAACCAGCCGGATTCAACTATGGGGTGTTCGGGAAACAGCCACCTGAGAGACCATAGCGGGAGGGAGGGGAACCATGTACTCAAGAAGACAAGGAAGTCTAATGGAACATGGCCCGTTTATTGCTGGTAAAAGACAAGAATATATATGTTCAGGGTGAGGGGGCTGGCGGTCGGGATGAAGAGAGAAAAGGACCAGTAGTTACGAGGCAGGAACATGGAAAAAGAACACGCAGTTATGTGGAAAGTCTGGAGGACGTTTTGCAGCTATGCCTCCGCCCATGCGGGGCTCATAATCCATATCGTTCTTGAAGGGTTACTATTTTTATTTTATAGTCTTGGCTCCTAACAATCCCCCCTTTCTTTATTTTTAAATGAAGGGTATAATGACTAAGTGCACTCCTTTTAACCATTGTTTCCTCTAAGTCTATACCATTTCTCAAAGCACCTTCTGTTTCCCAACTGATCCATAGATGATATTCGCAGCAACGGCCCCTGTCTTAGGCTACACAGGGGGAGTTACTCGACCATCAAGGGTCAAGGACCTGTGCTATTCCCGTCATTGGGTTACCGCCCTGTTAAAATGTAGACGAGTATCCTGAGGTTGTTCCGCGTCCGTTATCTGAATACGATGGCCTTGAACCGTAGGAAACTTATCAAGGGCTGAGTCGACGTTTGATTTAATGAATTTAGTTAGACGTTGGAAAACCCAAGGGCCAAAAGTAAGAGCTAATATAAGAATGAGAAGTGGTGTAATAATAGTAGGGATCAGAGTAGATAGCCAAGGGGAGTTTTTAAGGAGTGTATTAAACCATCCTTCTCGTGCCTTGGCCTCCCTCTTCTTTTGAGCTAATCGCTCTCGTAATTTTGCCATGGATTCTCGGGCAATACCGGTATGGTCTGCATAAAAGCAGCATTCTTCTTTAAGTGCAACACATAACCCGCCCTCTTTTAGGAATAAAAGGTCAAGTCCCCGTCTATTCTGTAAAACAACCTCCGAAAGGGAGGTGAGAGATTTTTCTAGGGCTGTAACTGATTTTTCAATATCCTCAAGGTCTGCAATAAGTGCTGTATGGAGAGATTGGAGATAACGTGTTTCCACAAGAGCTGCGGTCCCAGTACTAATGCCGGCGGCTATTCCTCCGAGGCCTAGGAGGGTAATAATAGAGAGAGAAAGAACTTCTCGTTTATACCGTAAGGCAGAGGAGTCAATTGTTCTTAAAGCGTAGGGGCCATAATGATAAGTAATACGGGGCCAAAGGGATATAAGGATACAGAATTCAGAGGAAAAATTGAAACGGGTCCCTATAATACATTTAGTGAGGCCGGTGTTACATGCCCAAAAGGTGTTATTGGGTGCAATCAGGTAGAAACTACCTAGATGCCTCTGCAGAGTGGAATTACATAAAGACTCATAAGGGGAGGGTGGTTTCCCCAGGCAGAGACCAGACCCTAGGAAATCAGAAATAGTAAGCTTGGGGGGTTCGTGGAAACAATGTTCAGGGGGCTGGATATAGTAATCAGGATTGAGGTTTAAAGCAAAAGCTTCATAGTAAGGAGGGGCAGCAGGGAGGCATAACCAACAGTCTCTAGTCTTATCGGGTTGAGAAAAATTTAGGGCCGTATATGCACCGAAGATAAGGTTAAGGAAACGCTGAGAAGTAGAAGCAGGGGGGAGGTAAGGGATTGGGTTTGGGGTCAGGTGAGGTCTAAACTTGACAGAGATTGAATGGAGTCTGGAGTTATCAAGGGGAGTGTGGGTAACAGAGGGGAACCGTACTGGTGGAAGGGGGGGAAGTGGGGGTTGTCGCTCAGTGAAAATAGTATTAGGGCCAACCGAAACTGTGATGGTTTTGATTCGGAGGCGGATAGTCATAAGAACAACATCATCTGGGCCTGTCTTATAAAGGCGCAATCCCCAGGTGAGACCATCGGTCCATCGGGAATCCAATTTCCCGGTGCTGGTAAACGAGATGTTAAGGGGATTACAATTAGGGATAGAAGGCGGTCGAAGTCCGCTCGTAATTTAGATAAGATCCCGGTTTTTTGGGACCCAATGTACAGTACCGATAGTCTCACACCCCCAGATGGCACAGAATCCTTCAGAAAGACCACCGCAAAAGTCAGGTTGGGAGACTCCTGGACAACCATAAATGGAGAATGTAGGTATCATTTTCGTCCCGGGCGGAGGTGGAGTGGCAGGTGAACAGTAGTGAAGCGAGGAGGAAGAAGGGTTTCCTAGCTGACAAAAGTCAATAAAAAGCTCGGGGAACCAAGTGAGAGGAGGCATGTTCTGTGAAGTGACCCGCGAAAGAATTCTTTGGTTGATCGGGTTAATGATTTCCCAGGTTTGTCTGGCAGGGAAGTGAGGGCTCCGGCCGTGACAGGCAAGGAACAACTGGAAGATGTAGAGGAGGCATTTCCAAGGAGGGGTCATCTTCCTGTGGAATAAAGAGAAGATTTCTCAGGGGTAAGCCCTGGGCCATCAAGATTAGTGTCGGGGGTAAAGGTTTTGATCACCCTTGACGGGACCCAACGGGCATTATTCGCTGTTTTATCAAAGATGCAGGCGGAACCTTTTCCCCAAGTAAGGGCAGGGTCAGGGCCGCACCAGAGGCCAGTGAGTGGGTCACGCCAAAGGACTGTGGCCAAATTTGATGAAGTATGCGGATGCCAGTGGCGATCAGCGGCAGAACGCCCTTCAACATCTAGCGTAAGGAAATTAAGAACAAAGAGGGCATGAGCAAGAAGCAGAGTCTAATTACCATTTAACGGGTAAAGAGTCTCTTGAGCCTTAAGTTTAAAAAGTGTATTTTTAAGAGTTTGGTTTGCTCGTTTGACAATACCTTGCCCTTGTGGGTTATAAGGTATGCCTGTAACATGTTTTATGCCTAACTGGGAACAAAATTGTTTAAAAGTTTGGCTGGTATAGCCAGGGCCATTGTCTGTTTTGATGGAGAGAGGTTTCCCCATCATAGACATAGCAAGAAACATATGTTTGATAACATGTTTAGTGGCTTCCCCGGATTGTGCAGATGCAAAAAGAAAGCCACCAAACGTATCAATGAAAACATGGACATACTTGAGTTTAGCAAAAGAGGGGACGTGGGTGACGTCCATTTGCCATAGATGGCCGGGAAGAAGACCACGGGGGTTAATCCCCAAATGGGGTTCAGGCAAGAGAGTAACACAATTCTTACAATTTTTCACAATTGACCTGGCCTGTTCCCTGGAAATTTTGTAGGCCAGGCGAAGGGATTGAGAGTTAAGGTGGTGAAGCCTGTGTGCCTCTGTAGCAAGGGAAACAGGATCAGGCGAGAGGGAAGGAGGGGTAGACGTAGATGCTGAGGCAATTAAGCGAGTGTGTTGATCTGCAAGATCGTTCCCAAAAGATAAGGGGCCTGGGAGGCCGGAGTGGGCACGTATATGGCCCACAAAAAAAGGACAGGACCGTGATCGAATGGCCTGCTGGAGTTGGAAAAAAAGAGAAAAGGTAGCGGTCGTTGGCTGAACCGCAGGAACAATTTCAAGTCGGAGTAGGGATTGGACAACATATCTGCTATCCGAGTAAAGATTGAATGGAGTATCAGGCAGAGAATGAAAAACTGTTAAAGCAGCATAAAGTTCCACCAGCTGCGCAGACTCATAAGGAGTTCGGATAGAACGAGGGTGATTATTCATAACTATGGCAGCAAGGCCAGTTTTGGAACCATCCACAAAGATTGTGGGTGCCCCTGAAATGGGGGAGAATCGGGTATGGCGTGTAAGTATGAAGGGAGTAAGATTGAAAAACTGTAGCAATTTGTTACTGCGCATGTGATTATCTAATATGCCCTGAAACGTGGAAATGAGTATAACCCAATTATCATTCTGAGATTTAAGGCAGTCGAGCTGTTCTCTGCTGTAAGGGGATACTATGTGGTCAGGGGGACGGCCGAAATGGCGTGTGGAAAGGCAAATGCCTATCATAGCTATACGAGCAATCAAATCAGGGTAAGAGGCAAGAATCTTCCGATTATACATGGGGAGATGTATCCAAATGAGGGGAGAAGGATCTTGCCATAGAAGTCCAGTAGGAGAAAACTCAGTGGGAAAAATAAGAAAGTATAAAGACAATTCTGGGGAGAAGTATCCAATATTCTGCGAGGCTATAGCCTGTTCTACCTTTTTAAGAGAAACTTCACCTGCCGGAGTCAAAGAACGAGGGGAAGAAGGGTCAGCATCCCCTCGCAGGATATCCTCCAAAGGACGGAGGTCTGCCTTGGAAAGATGCAGGTAGGGGCGTAGCCAATTAATATCCCCTAGAAGCTTCTGAAAGTCATTAAGAGTCTTAAGAGAAGAGCGTTTAAGCTCGACTTTATTAGAAAACAGCCGGTCGGGTTCAAGTCGAAATCCTAAAAAAGTGAAGGGGTATTGAGTTTGAATTTTGTCTGGGGCAATGCTAAAGCCACGGGCTTGGAGTACACTAACAATAGCCTGGGCTATAGTCTGAGCCAATGAGGGGGAAGGGGCAGCAATGAGGAGATCATCCATGTAATGAATGAGATAGGCTAAGGGATAATGAGTCCCAATGGGGTCAATAGATTGAGCAACAAATTTTTGACATAGTGTAGGATATTAGCCATTCCCTATGAAAGTACACGCCACTGAAATCGAGGGTTAGGCCCTATGTGATTGACTATGGGAATGGAGAATGCAAAACGAGGGCTGTCGGAGGGATCAAGAGGAATTGAGAAAAAGCAATCCTTAATATCAATGACAATTTTGCTGAACCCTTTTGTCCTAAGGCTTAATTTTAAGTTGTCACAATATATGTTATTTGCTTTTTATAAATTTCCAAACCATATTTCCTTTGTATTAACTGTCTTTTATTCTCTATGATATCTGCAGTTTCCCTTTTTATTTTAAATTTATGCTCCAATTATGGTGAATTAGGGAAACCTGAATTTTTGCACAATCATTATTGATGTTATAAAATTGCTATTAGCTTCCTGTTCATTTTTTCACTTTACAGAGCTAAACTGGCAAGTCACGCTTGATTGGTCACTGTACCTCTCTGAGTCTGTTCACATGAAGCTATTCTACCTGTTTGTTCTTACCCATAATAATATTTTTTCTTTAAACAAATTGCATGTTATTCCTTAGATCGTAAATTTCTTCTCATACATTGCACATGCTTTTAAAATAATTTTATATCCTAATAAATTACAATGCTGTCCAAATTTTTTATATTCATAATATACTAGATTCCTAATGCAAAATATTATTTTTGAATTACCAAATTTTGAAACCCTAATGTTAATTATATTTTTACCTATTACTTAATATGATGGTACAGATCTTAGAGTAACAATTTTACATGTTCATGTGTTTTCCCTAAATTCAGTTCAATAAGCATTTTTGATAAGTCTGATCATTCCTACAGTGCAAGTCCTAATAGATAGCTTTTCCATATAAGTTTTGTGCATTCTTAAATTTAACAGAAATTCCGTTTTTAACTAGTAGTCAATGAATTTACACAATACCATCAAGTACCTATTCAGTTCCTTAGCAAATATATACTCTAATGGGTGGAGAAAGGTCCATGAGTTTGGGGGAGAATGGGCGACGATTTTTAGCTTCTCATAGCTACTTCCTGCTGAACTGGGGCGGCGTGGATGATTCGCTCTCAACAAATAATTTTCTCATGGACCAGTCTCTATCTAAAGGGATCTAATTTTGAAATGTAAGCCAATTGCATTGTTCTAATAATCTTTAAGTTAAATTTTTCACTAACATCAGTTTAATTAATATTAGGTTGAATTCATGGTTGTTTAAAGAAGCTTTTTCACTCTTGGTTAAGCACTGAGCAAGACTGATGGTTTTTATTCATTATTTTGCTAGCTAAGAAAGTTAAGCTACACTTCTGTACTTCTGTACACAACTAAGAATCATTGCTTTCTCTCTGAATAAGTTTTTCTTAGATTGCATTTTTAGAATCTTTTGTAATTTTCATTAGATATATGTCTCAGTACTTAACCTGTTGATAAAATTTGGTGATGGGATCAAATTTGTCCCTTTTTCTGTCTTTTGATTTCTATGTTCCCTTTCTCATGGCCAGTGAGAAATGGAAGGAGAAATGTTTGACAGATTAGTTTATTTAACTCTTGCCTTAATAAGAGCAGAGAATAAGATTTCTTTTAACCAATTAAATTATCTTAGAGTTTGAGACATTCAGAAATTACAATGTTATTTTCTGAATTTCTCTAACGCTTCTGTCTGTCTTCCCCATTCCTCCGGAATGAATGAAGAAGAGAGAGAGATTTATTTTTTCCAACCTGTAACCCTCCCATTGTGATCACAGACAAACAACATATAACACACAGACTGATTGAGGACACATTTCCCGGGCATATCACACACACTCTGACAAATATAAAACATAAATTATATAAGCTAGATTTTTTCTTTTCATCCTAGCAAAAGATCAATTGTTACAATTCATATCTCCATGACTAAAAATTCTGCGAAAAAGAATGAGTCAAAAAAGGGTTAATTCTTAACAAGGAGCTAGCTGACATATAATGAATTTTCTTTCTTAATTACCTTTCTTCATGCTTCAATAAGTATCCTAAAATAAATACACTTTTGCTTTTTCATTTTTCTATGAAGTGGGATTCTGATACCTGCCTGAATAATTCCAGGTATGCCACATTACTGGAAAGACTGATTTAGCTAAGTGAAAATTATTAAAACTTTTTACATTGTCTGTGGCCATTACCAATTGGACTCCTTCCAAGGGAGAAAGAAAAAAAAACTATAACAAAACTGGTTTTTCTAGCTGAAGCAAAGTAGCCAGCCACTTCTAAAAAGGGGGGCAGAGAGGAAAATTTCTGGTCACTTTTAAATTCGCCGTTTAGTCCTAGAGAAAAATACACTTTTCCTGGTGTTCTTCTAAGAAGGGCCCAGTGCCCTAATGCTTAATTTTGCCCAAGGGGGCCATTGTTATGGTAACGGGCTGCCTCCTCCTCCAATTCTTTTTGATAGGCAGGATTAAGTGTGCTTTCTTGAGGAGGGTCTGTATATAGAACTGGATAAAGATGTGGCTTTGTTTTTGTGGGGACTAGGGGTTCCTCGAGAGAGGGGTTTTTGATAAGTTCGTCTAAAAGAGACAAGGGGCACTCATTCTTTTTAAAGGGCGAACTCTGTTCCTCAATTGAGCTCATTTCTTCAGTTTTAATTTTAGATTACAAGATAGCGTCCTCAGCCAGCTGAGGAGGTGCGAGACTAGTTTACTAGTGTCGGCTTCTTTAAGAATGTCACGAATCAAGCCGTAGAAAGAAAAGTAATCATCTGGAATTTCCTGACCAGATCTTAAAAGACCGTTTAACTCTTTTCCCACTTTGTTCCATGTGTGTGGGTGAATACCTGGGTCTGTAGTATGAGCCAAGGGCACTGTTTTTCTAAAAAGCAAAAGAACTGGAATAGATTTTTTTCCCCTTAATTCTATTACCTCTCTCCCTGAAACTACTTTTTAATTCTTTAACAAATAACGCTTCCTTCGAGAGTGTCTTCCCATCGTTCACACACTTGCACTTCCCCACGTTCTTGCCGTTGCTTGTGCTTAGGTGGATGGTATAATCCCCCGTCAGGATCTTGCCTTCAGGCAAGCACCCTACTACACAGTATGCAAATCGCAGACTATCTCCACACAGAATCTCTTTCCTCACACACACACACACACACACACACACACACACACACACATTACCCAGATCCGACACCTCTCTGTTTAATGCCTATGGTGATGGGACAACTTACCCTGCCTCAAGGTTGTCCTGTCAACCTCTACCCGTTACTTTAGTT
>NW_025390940.1:0-14542 GCF_016433145.1 Gracilinanus agilis | reverse complement strand
TAGTGTAGTATAGACACTCTGTGCACTATAGATGACAATTCTACCTATATTGATTTACCTATTTTGGTTTATTAAATAGTTATATATTACAATTATACATTTTTTGTTATTTAAACTATAAATATCACAAAATTATGGGTTTTTTTCTCAAAGTGACACACCACCTGACTTTTGCTCTTATTTTTTGGTGAATTCTGACACACCAAGCTCAAATGGTTGCCCATTATTGATCTAGATCCTCTGTCCATAGAGTCAACTCTCTGCACTATTCCAAGCCTTTGTTTTATTACTTAATTTTCTAAGGCTTATTTTAGCTCAGAACATTTTTAAGATAGACCATTTCTTTCTATATTGGTAAAAGTAATTTTTGATATATTTTTACATTACCTACATTTCCCTGAGTGTCTCTCTATTCTTCCCTCCTAGAGAGCCAGCTCAAAGAAAGAAAGAAAGAAAGAAAGAAAGAAAGAAAGAAAGAAAGAAAGAAAGAAAGAAAGAAAGGAAAAAGAAAGAAAGGATAGTCTCTGTCCTCAAGAAGCTTATATTCTAATGGGGAAAGATAATACATACAAAAAAAGAAGGGAGAGAAGTATATATGGGGACATGGGAGAGAAAGTTTGGACTGTAATACAGAAAGAAATAAAGTATCTACTGGCCAGGGTATTCTCCTTAAAACAGAGGGTCTGGAAAAGAACCAGCCAATAAGAGGAAGAAGTCACAGGGATGGAGGGTAAATCCATTGTGAGAAGTCCAGGGATGATGTGATTTTCTAGGGTAAAGAGGTTTTTGTCATATGCACGATGGAGAAGGTTCAGATAATCAGGAGGGCAGCCTCTTAAGGACTGAAGGGAAGGCTCAGGTGTATATATATATTTTTAAATTTCTATTTTGAGGATGTTATTTTTCAGTGGTTTTAGTTGTATTAGACTCTTCCTGACCCCATTTGAGGTTTTCTTGAACAAGATGCTAGAGTGGTTTGCCATTTCCTTCTCTAGCTTATTTTATAGATGAGGAAACTGAGACAGGGTTAAGTGACTTGCCCAGGGTCACACAGCTAGTGTGTGACAACTGAGGCCAAATTTGAATTCAGGAAGATGAATATTCCTGACTCCAGGATACGGACTCTATCCACTGCACACCTAGCCACCATTCTGAGGATACCTGGGGCCAGTATCAGAGGAATTAAGGCAGGAAGGGGGGGGGGCAGCTGGGTATCTCAGTGGATTGAGAGCCAGGCCTAGAGATGGGAGGTCCTAGGTTCAAATCCGGCCTCAGACACTTCCCAGCTGTGTGACCCTGGGCAAGTCACTTGACCCCCACTGCCTACCCTTACCACTCTTCCACCTATAAGTCAATACACAGAAGTTAAGGGTTTAAAATAAAAAAAAATAAAAATAAAAAAATAAGGCAGGAAGGGATCTTAGAGGTTATCTAGTCCTGTTCCTTCACTTTATAGATGAAGAGCTGAGGACAGGAAAGGTTAAGTGATTTGCTTATTGTTGCACAACCAGTAAGTGTCTGAGAAGGGACTGGAAGTTAGATCTTCCTGACTCTGGCACTCCATCTACCATGTCAAACTCCTAGATCCAGATTAAAATGAAATTGGGACATACTTAACAAAATAAATACAAATATAATACAACCCAGATAAGTTAATTGTGGTTTTTTAAGTCAATATGTACCCTGTAGAGATCTGTTTCTGAGAATTACATTGCTCCTCAATTATACATTTATCTGTCTTCAAAAGCCTTTCACAACCTCTTCCCAAACTACCCATCCATCTTATATTATATTACCCTTCTTATGGCCCATTCACACTTGCTTCCACTCCATATTGCTATTGACATTCCATCTCTGCCCCTTTGTACAGAGTGATTTCCCACCTCACCTCTATCTCTCAGAATCCTCCATTTCTTTCCAAATTCTGTCCAAGTGATACCTTCTAGAATCTCCAAGAAGCCTTTCCTCCCCATGCTAGTGTAGTCTCCACTGAAAATTTTACGTTGTATTTATTCGTATCCATTTACTTCTATACATGATATCTTCCTCAATGGAATCTAAGTTCCTTGAGGTCAGGGCATGTTTCATTTTTTTGTCTAAAAACTTTAGTGTTTATTTTGTATAATCTCTAGCATATATCAGGCACTTTTAAAGTGCTTGTTAATTTTTTGTCTAGTTGTAGCCATTTGTGTGTTTTTCTTAGCTCCTTGAATAGGCTGTTACAAGCTCTTTGAGGACACTGAAGGTATTTCATTTATCTTTGTATCCTTCCCAGAATATTCAAACTACCAAACATTTAGTAAAGCCTGGTATGTGCAAAGCCTGATCAAACCCTGACCTTTAGAAGCTTACATATCAGCTCAAAACTATAAAAAAAAGAAAGTGAGATAATTGTAAGGGGTGCTGTTATGCACAATGGGGGTAACAGGAAGGAAGCTGGGCCTGACAAGCTGGCCCAAGATGCTCAGGTGGTAAATGGATCTAGGCTGAGTGAGGATAGTGATGCTTGGGTGGCCACCAAGGTGTGCTGGTGACCACCAAGGCTTATGGATGATCAACTCAGCTAAGCACCTGACCCCACTAACAGTGCCCAAGCCAGAGTTATAGAGGGAGAAGCTGAACATATTGTTCAACAGCTCGTCTTGTTCCTTGGCTTGGGATTAGATAATAAAGGTTGGTAATGAGCTAGTTGTTGGTATTTGATTGGATAATGCTAACTGACTGCGATTTAGGTGAATTCCCCTTTCCCTTCTGGCTTTAGCTATTCACTTGCTCTTGGAATGAATGCCAGTCTTTACTTGAATCAAGTTTGAAAGGGGTTTAATGCTTTAGACTCAAAGGGGTAGGAATCAGGATAAGGAAAGAGGGGTTGGGAATGACTATGCTAAATCTAATGAGAGTTAAAGTAATCTAATCAATGTGCAACAAATTGGTATTTGGCTGGAGATTCTTCTCCCCTCACAAACCCTGGTCAGACCTGGCCATGGTCTAGTCAGTGGTTCCCAAACTTTTTTGGCCTACTGCCCCCTTTCCAGAAAAAATATTACTTAGCCCCTGTTGTGTGGAGATGGAAAGCATGGAATCCCTGCAAAGATACAGGGACAGCCTCACCCAGAATTCCAGGGGACCCCCCTGGAAAACTTTGGGTGAGGGGGCAGTTGAGAGGAATTGGCAGTTACTTTGTGGGGGGACCTCCAATAGGTTACCAGGAGGGTAACTGCCAATTCCTCTCAACTGCCCCCTCACCCAAAGTTTTCCAGGGGGGTCCCCTGGAATTCTGGGTGAGGCTGTCCCTGTGTCTTTGCAGGGATTCCATGCTTTCCATCTCCACACAACACCCCCTGGAAATTAATTTTTTAAAAATTTTAATAGTAATTAATAGGAAATATATATGTATTAATGTTTCTACCTTTTTTGTAAAATATAGTAAAGAAAAGTGTAAATTAGAAACATTGAACTTTGAAATTATGAAACTATTTATTGAACTCAGAATAGAATGTAATACAAAAAAGTGTGGTCATCACCGCCCCCCTGATTTGCTGCAGCACCTACCAGGGGCATTGGCACGGCACCCACTTTGGGAACCACTGGTCTAGACCAGTGGTTCTTAAACTTTTTTGGCCTACCACCCCCTTTCCAGAAAAAAATGTTACTTAGCGCCCCTGGAAATAAATTCTTAAAAAATTTTAATAGCAATTAATAGGAAAGATAAATGCACTTGTGGCCATCACCGCTCCCCTGGATTGCTGCAGCACCCACCAGGGGGTGGTGGTGCCCACTTTGGGAATCACTGGTCTAGCCCAAAGGTAAGGAAGGGGTAGTGATGATCTTCTTGACAGCTGTGTTGTTGTTATCTCTCAGCTCTGTATAGTAATAGGCGAATGAACTTCTTGTGGCAATAAGGTATGGATGCTGGATCTGCAGGTCTATAGGCCTATCCACCCTTCACCTCCCTCTGCCCTCCAGAAATTCTCTTCTCAAGACTGAGACCTCGAATGGCTAAGCACCTCGGCTTTTATAGAGGTGGTCCCAACTGTCTTTTGTCCTTGGCTCATGCCATCTGGGTAAATTCCAAGTTCTATAACCAATGATCTGTCACTTAATTTGTTCTCCATCTTTTTTCCAGAAGTTACCTATTACAGTGCACATAATGGGGACTTAGTAAAAGTATGTTATATTTATTAAGATAAGAAAAAGAGTTTCAAAATCTTTGGGCTACAACAGAAATGTATAAATCATATAGATTTATTTTTCTAGTAAGTACTGTATCTAAGTACATTTGTACCATGTAGATCTATTCTCAGTTTCTGAAATGTTGAGGAACAAAATATTCCTAGCAATTTCTTTCAGACTCCAAACATTTTCTTCTATAAATCTCTTCTAAAAAGTCTAACATCAGTCCTTACTTCTATAGTGTTAACCCTAATTCAAGATAATTCTACAAATATTTATGGAGTATGTTCTCCATTTGGATAGCTAGGTGCTACAGGCCCTGGAGTCAATAAGTCTCATTATTGACATTATTGACATCATCCCTGAGGAGTTCAAATCTGACTTCATATACTTACTAGCTATGTAACCCCAAACAAGTCACTTAACCTTGTTTATCTCAGTTTCCTCATCTGTAAAATGATCTGGAGAAAAAAAAAGGCCAACCACTACAGGATTTTGCCAAGAAAACCCCAAATAGGGTCATGAAAAACTGGATGTGATTGAAAAACAACTGAAAACAGTTTCCTTCATTGGAGCTGGTGAATAGATGAGTATTTTCCTATGCTTACCTTTTCTAAAGATTACATGTTTAATGCCTAACATTCTCTTTTCCAAAGCAAATCATCTCAATTCAAGTATTTATTAAGTGCCAACCGGGTTAAGTTCTAAGAAAGAGAAAAATTCGATTTCTAAAAATCTTGCTATGCTAACTTTCCCACAATGCATCTGACACATGGCAACTAGAAAAATGTAAGAAAACAGCAAGAAAGGAAACAAAGATTCCCCAAACTTTGGAACCTTTAGTAGTATGTTAACCTTTCAAAGTGCTGATCTTCTAATTGTATTAGAATTGTCTTCTCTCTTAAAATTGATACTAGAAAGTGAGGATTTAAAAACAAAATAAAGAGTCCAAGAGTCAGGAACTGGGAAGGAGGAACTTGGGGATTTTCTCCCCTTCTGCTCTCCTGGTCAGGAAAAGTGAGAACTTGTCTAGTGGGAAAAGACATAACCAGGGGAAGAAATAAGTCCTGCCACAGCTCCTTTCTGCCCTTTAGGAAGTAGGGAGCTGGGGACTGGAGGGTATCAGTTATGGATGAGGAGGAGGGAAAAGAGGAGGGGAGACTTCAAACTTAATGCTTCTTGAGAGAGGGGGATCTTCATTAAGGCCTTAGATTGGAGTAGGTTCTTGGCAAAACTAGGCATTAGAGACATTTGCCTTTGTTGTCTTTTTTTTTAACCACACCATCTCCTGGGGAAATCATCCACTATTTTGATACTCATTTCCTCTGAGGAAAGAACCCTAAAGTTGCCATCTCAGTGCCTACGGCATTTCTTTCTTTTTTTTAATTTCTTAAAAATTTTTTTGTTTTAATTACAAATTTCCACAGAAGTTTTCCAGTCATATGATCCATATTGTCTCCCTCACTTTTTCCCTCTTCCCTCCTGGAGATGACAAGCAATTCAATCTGGTTTATATATGTATTATCATACAAAACATATTGTAAGCAAATAATCTTAGAGGACCAAAACCCCAAAACATACCTAGGGCATTTCTTCAAGGTGAGGCCTTAATAGATCATAAATTCTGGGGCAGCTAGATAGCCTAGTAGATAGAAAACCAGGCTTAGAGACAGGAGGACCTGGCTTCAAATTTAGCCTCATTCACTTCCTAGTTGTGTGACCCTGGGCAAGTCAATTAACCTAACATTATCTAGCCCTGGTCATTCTTCTGACTTAGAATTGATACTCAAAGGATTTAAAAAGAAATAAACAAAAAAAGGTCATTCATTCCTTTCTGAGACATTGATTCATATCTTGATGCTCCTATATCCATTTTCCATACTTCCATTGGTTCCTTTCCAATTTTAAAGGAAAATTTTTTTACTTAATAATTTTTTTATTTTTAGAAAAATTTTCCATGGTTACATGATTCATGTTTTTACTTTCCCCTTCACCCCCTCAAACTCCTCCCCCCATAGCTAACTCGCGTTTCCACTGGTTTTAACATGTATCATCAATCAAAACTTATTTACATATTATTGATAATTGCATTGATGTGGTCCTTTTGGGGCTAAGTCCCCAATCATGTCTGCATCAAACCAAGTGTTTAAGTAGTTGTTTTTCTTTTGTGTTTCCTCTCCCATAGTTCTTTCTCTGAATGTGGGTATCATTCTTTTCCATAAATCCCTCAGAATTCTCCTTGGTCATTGCATTGCTGCTAGTACCGACATCCATTACATTTGATTTTACCACAGTGTATCAGTCTCTGTGTACAATGTTCTTCTGGCTCTGCTCCTTTCACTCTGCATCAATTCCTGGAGGTCTTTCCAGTTCACATGGAATTCCTCCAGTTTGTTATTCCTTTGAGCACAATAGTATTCCATCACCAACATATACCACAATTTATTTAGCCATTCCTCAACTGAAGGGCATACCCTCGCTTTCCAGTTTTTTGCCACCATAAAGGGCGCAACTATAAATATTTTTGTACAGTTCTGTTTATCTATGATCTCTTTGGGGTACAAACCCAGCAATGCTATGGCTGGATCAAAGGGCAGGTATTCTTTTATCACTTTTGCGGCATAATTCCAAATTGCCATCCAGAATGGTTGGATCAGTTCACAACTCTACCAGCAGTGCATTAATGTCCCAATTTTGCCACATCCCCTCCAACATTCATTACTCTCCCCTGCTATCATTTTAGCCATTCTGCTAGGTGTGAGGTGATACCTCAGAGTTGTTTTGATTTGCATTTCTCTAATTATTAGAGATTTAGTACACTTTCTCATGTGCTCATTGATATTTTTGATTTTTTTACCTGAAAATTGCCCGTTCATGTCCCTTGCCCATTTATCAATTGGGGAATGGCTTGATTTTTTATACAATTGATTTAGTTTCTTGTATATTTGAGTAATTAGACCTCTGTCAGAATTTTTTATTATAAAGATTTTTTCCCAGACTGTTGTTTCCCTTCTGATTTTGGTTGCATTGTTTTTGTTTGTACAAAACTTTTTAAATTTAATATAATAAAAATTATTTATTTTACATTTTGTAATTTTTTCCAACTCTTGCTAGTCTTTTATCCTCGTTAATCACTGATTTCTGTATATTTGATAGCTGGTTCTGCTTGGGGTATTACATTCAGGTGTGTTTGTGTTTACTTGCCGTTGATTGTCCAATTTGTAAAGGTCACGAGTATTTTCCTATTGTCTGTTGTGCCAAATTTAAGCTAAGGATACCAAGCCTCCTTCCTGCCCATCAAAACTTCTCTGTCTTGTTTCCCATTCTTTCAATCCTTCTCTGTCTCATAGAAAAGTGGACCTGGTAACCTATTAGTACCTTTACCTAGTTTACTTTAAAGTAAGATTTCATTTTTCAAGGGAAAGAGCTTTTAAAAAATTAGTTAATGAAATAATTTGTTTGTTATATTAAAATTCGCAGGCAACTCTCTACCTCCTTTTCTCTCCCCTCCCCATTAGAGAAGGCAGCATTTGACAAAAAGATATAAAAACAATGTCTTACTTAAGATTTCTAATTATTTCTATTTTATATTTTAGTGGGCACTTTTTTGGAGAAACAAGGAATTCCCACAATAGTGTGAAATTCAGATGGATATTTAATGTGGCTTATACAGACCAGAGGTCTTGCATGGGGCACTCATGTTGGAACTTTTGGAATCTGGGATTAGAAACATTAATGAGATAGCATATCCAGGCAGGCTATAAGGAAACTCCATCATTGGTTAAACAAATTACTTGTAACCTTGATCTAGAAGTGATTGACTAATCTCGAGAGAGCTCCACTGTTAGGATTTTAGACTCTTCATGAGCCAGATGTGACCAGCTCAAAATGGCCATGGGATTGAGGTTATCCTGAAGGTGATCTTTAATAAAAGAGATTCTTTGCCACAAGACTGAGGCATATCACATCATAGAAATATGCAAACCAATTATATATAAAGGAAACAAAGACTTTAACTGTGTTCTAGTCATTCTAGGACTCCATGGCCTAAAATATAAAGTAGAGATGATTTGAAGTCTGAATCCTATTCTTTTCTCCTCTTTAATCCACTTTGAACTTTCTTAATTGGAAAGTAATAAACATTTATTAAGCACCTACCATGAGCCAGATACTGTACTTAATGCTTAACAAATATTACCTCATTTGGTTCTCACAACAATCCTATTAGGCAGGGTTTATTATTATTCCTATTTAACATATGGGGAAACTGAGGCACACAGCAGTTAAATGATTTGCCCAGGGTCACACAGGTAGTTGTTGAGATTAGATTTGAACTCTGACTTCAGGACCAACACTCTATCTTTAATCTTCCTCAAGATGATACAGGATTGGGGGCAGCTGGGTGGCTCAGTAGATTGAGAGCTAGGTATAGAGATGGGAGGTCCTAGGTTCAAGTCTGGCCTCAGACACTTCCTTGCTATGTGACCCTGGGCAAGTCACTTAACCTCAATTATCTAACCCTGGCCATTCTTCTGCCTTAAAACTAACACACAGTAATGATTCTAAGGTGGAAGGTAAGGATTTAAAAAAAAGATTTTATGGGATTGCATACTTCAAATTATCTTCTACCATTAGCCACATTTCTTCCTGCCTTAGTCAACAAGCATTTACTAAGGACTTACTATATTCTAGGAGCTGTGCTAAACTCTGGGAATACAAAGAAAGGCAGCTCTTATATTAATGCCCTTGAGGAGCTCCCATATTAATGGTAGAGGCAAATTGCAAACAATTATGTGTATATAAACCTTATAAAGGGTAAGTGGAAGGTAATATCTGGAGAGAAGGCACTAGGGGACATGGGGCTAGGCTAGAAAGGACTCTAAAAGAAGATAAGATTTGAGGTGAATCTTGAAAAAAGTCACAGAAACCAAAAGGATATTGAATGGAACTTTTCAAAAAGAAAGCAAAGCTCTTTTCTATTCATTTAGACACTTGTTCATAGGTTCCAAAGAGGTCTGGAATCTTTGGTATACAAGAGAACTGTAGAAGTCACATATACCAGCACAGCTAGGTGGCTCAGTAGATAGAGCACCAGGTCTAGAATCTTGGGTTCAAATCTGCCCTTAAACACTTCTTGGTTGTATGACCTTGTGCAAGTCACTTAACCCCAATTGCCTAGTCCTCACCACTCTTCTGCCTTGGAAATGATAAAATAGAAGGTTAGGGCTTAAAAATTAAAAGTCATACATACCAATCTCTTTTTCTAGCAAATACTGTATCTAAAAAATATTCTTACTAAATAGGTTTGTTCTTTTTCTTTGAAATGCTGAGGAATAAAATATTCCTAACAATTTCTTCCATGCTTGAAACATTCTCTTCTATATCTTCTCCTAATATAAGTCCCTACTTCCATAGTGATTTGCCCAATTCAAGATAATTCTACAAACAGTTATGGAATGTCTTATTCATTGGAGCTGGGGAACAGATAAGACTTTTCCTCTGTCTAGGTGCCCTAAAGAGTACTGGACACTTCATGCCCACATTGTCTTCTCCAGAAAAATCATTTCAATTTAAGTATTTATTAGGTGCCAACTGTGTGCTGAGTCCTGAGAGAGATAAAATATAATTGAGCTAAAATAGGCTCCCTGTCTTCATGTATGAGAAGTTTCCTTTGTTCTTGAAAGGGTCTTCTGAAATAAGATAATGTTTCAAAATGGGAAGCTAAGTTGGAGGAGTCCTCCAGGCATCTAAGAGGGCACAAGGGTTGACTGGATGGGCTAAGCACAACCCTGGAATAAAAAAAGACCTGTATTTCTGGGAAGCAGTTTGAATTTAGATAAAGGTTTATTGCCTTCAGTACTTAAAGTAATTTATCTCTTTAATCTGTGGTACATGGCCTTGTTTCTGAATTCTGACCAATTATTGACTTGCAGGCTTGTCTCATCCCCTTTTATACTGGTGCTCCCCTATCCCACCCCACATTTAGCCCAATTATTCTGATAAAAGACTGGTCTGGCCTTTGGATTATATCTTCTCTCCTAAACTGCTCTTGTCCCTTGAGGATTTCTAATCATTGGTACATCCTATTCTTGCCTCTAGTCGCCCCATGACACTGTGAGCCTTTCTCCAGTAAGTCAAGTCAACAAGGATTTATTAAGGACCTACTATATGACAGGTATGATGCTAAACACGGGAGATACAAAGAAAAGGCAAAAGATAATCCTTGTCCTTAAGAAGTTCATAGTCTAATGAGGGCAACGATATGCATGTGACTATGTACAAACAAGCTATATATACAGGATGAACTGGAGACTGTCGAAGAGGGAAGGACTAACATTAATGGGGACGACGAAAGCCTTCTTGCAGATGACTGAATTTCTGTGGCTTGCTTTCTTCAAGGATCAGCTCGGGCACTATTTCAGGAGAGCCTTTTTGAATCCTTCCAGTTGTTACTTTTCTCTTCTTCACCAACTTACCTTGTATTTACTATATATGTGCACAAGTGATTTGTCCCCACTAGAATGTAAGTGTCTTCATAGCAAGAATTGCTTCTTTTTTTGTCCTGAGCTCCAAGCTCAGTGCTAGAGAGATGTTTGTTGATTTTTCATTGAATTCTCCACTATTTCCAACACCTCCTTTTCCTTGCATGGAACAAACCCTTTGTAGCTCTAACTAGGGTTGGGGCAATAAGGCTTCATCTTTAGGGAATTTACACATGGGTGTTCTCTTGGAGGACTGGTGTCCCCATTCCTCACCTTGTAGTCTTAGTGACATATGGTTCAAATGCCCACATTTCGTGACCTCCAGAACTCCATTCCTGTGGCTCCTCTCCCATGGGAGTCCCTACCTTTCCCAAATCCCTACTGGGTGATTATGCCTCTCCAATCAAGTGAATTTTCCCTGGGATAAGTTATAGTCCTGGAATGCCCACGGGACAAGGCACTCAGTGTTAAGTTCTAGGGAAGACTCACACCCCAGTTTGGGCTTATAGAGGTCCCTCTGAAATGTTCTTGCTGTGAGTAACAGCTCTCTTGTGGACTATGAGACAGAGGATAATAGGAACTTCATTTCATTAGGCCACATTAAGGGACATCTTGCTTAGAGGGACAGAATGACCTCAAGAAGGCTGTGCACCAACCCCATTTCCTCTCCCACTTCCATCTCTCCCCACCTGGGGACACTGATTCCACAGTGAGCCAACAATCCCCACCTCCCACCCTCTCCCGGACCCACTTAGCAGTGGATGGTATTTTGAGCCTGCTTTTGTGACGGCAGCTGCTTCCCACAGGGAGCAGCCCCCTTTTCATTGACATCCAAGTCTGCCGTTGTAGGGCTGGCCATGCCTGCTTCCCGATTCATTCCTCCATTCATTCATTCATGCTGCAGCTCATTCAGTCCTCCCAGGCTCTGGCACGGGCTGCCTCCTCTGTCACTCTTGCCTTGTGCGGCAATTTATTTCTGGCTCTGCGTACGTGCTTGTGGGTATGTGTGTGTATGTGTGTGAGAGCGATACACAGATAGATACAGTCTCCTCTCAGAGATTCTTTTCAATCTTGGCCAGAAATTGTTCCCACTCCTATCTTCACAATAGCATCCACTGACTTCTCTTTTCTGAAGGTGTTTTTCCATTTTCTTCTTCTTTCCATCTCTCTCAAACACACACAAAGGGAGGGAGGAACCTGTGGCTACCTTGCTTCCATTCCACAGAACCAGAATTCTTTACTCCTACTCACCACCCTTATTCTCATCCCTTGGTCAATGCTTCCCCAAGTCTTCTGGGGGAGACTTGGGAGAGGGAGGCACCCTGTGGATGTGAAGGCAGGCAATAATGGGGCATAGTGAATAATTGCTTTCCACCTCCAACTAGTGGAAGAAGAGAAGATGGGCACATTCTGTACCAGGTAGAAATTACAGTTAAATCTATTTATGATATTATAGGCATCCTCACTGATCCCCTACTACCTCAAAAGGAGGAATAGTTCTTTTCTCTTTCAGGCTAGAGACTGAATCTTATTTAATAATGAGATTTGATATAAGAAAAGACTTCCTACCATCAAAGTCTATGAGACACTTTAATATATATGTATATATGTATATATATAACAATTATTGTTATTGTCTAGTCGTTTCAGTTGCGTCTGTACTCCTACTATATCCAAAGTCCTAATTTCCATGTTTAAATCCAGGGTCCAGAATGTAACTTTCCCAATAGCCCAGAGTATAGGACAAATCACAGAATGTTAGAGTTAGGAAATGTCTTAGGGACCATTTACTCTAACTCCCTTATTTTACATTTGAGGAAAGACCAAAGAAAGGAAGTTACTTGTCCTCACTTATGAAAAAAGTTATGAGAAGAACTGGAACATGAACCCAGTTCAGAGAATTAGGGAATTTCAGAGTTGAAAATGACATTGGGGCTATGTAGTGTTTACCCTGTCTTTGAAGGAGAAGCCCCTTTATAAGAGCCCACAACTTTGTTGTTGTTCAGTTATTTTCAGTCATGTCGGACTCTTTGTGACCCCATTTGGGATTTTCCTGGAAAAGATACTCGAGTGGTTTGCTATTTCCTTCTCCAGCATATTTTACAGATGAAGAAGCTGAGGGAAATAGAGTTAAGTGACTTCCCCAGGGCCACATAGCTAAGAAAGTATCTGAGGCCTGATTGAAGTCATGAAGATTGTCTTCCTGATGCCAGGCTTAAGACTCTACTGTACCATCTAGCTGCTATAATACTACATTATAATACTATTACTATAACTATATAAGAGGTTGATGCTAATATAGCACTTTGAGGTTTGCTCATTTAATTCTTATAGAACCTCATGAGTTAGGTGCTATTGTGACTACTTTCAGATGGGAAAATTTATGTTCAGAGAATTTGAATAACTTACTCAGGATTACACAGTAAGTATCTGAGATGAAGCTTTAACCTACCTATCTTGTCTCTAAGCCCAGGACCATGATCATGGCACCAATAAGAAATACTTAATGAGAGGACAGTTATCTGAGGTCCAATTGGGTAGATAATAGATTCTCAAGACAGAGAAGCAGGCATAGGAAACTTCTCAAGTTTTCTCTTCCATTGCTAGAATCTGAGTGGTCTTGGCTTATGACCTAGATCACCCCCTGGGATGTTTCCTTTCAAGAATACATCACTATAGCAAATATTCATTTGCTCCCCGCTAGTGTTAGGCAAAAAAGGGTAAGGTGTCACGGATAGCTAGCATCCGAGTCAGGAAGACCAGAGTTCAAGGAGAATCTTTGATATACAAACTTTGACTCTTTCATCTAACCTCTCAGTGTGGTAGGTAACTCTATAAGATTCAAAGTTACATAAAAAATGATGAGCAGGTTAATTAGAAAAAATGGAAAGAGTTACAATAAATCTCTTGTAAGTTAATTCAATTGTATAATTACAAATATTAATTGGAATAACCTATTAACATAAAAACAAACAAAAACTAATTATGAAATTCTATATGAATTTATGAAATTCTACATTGAATTTATGAATTCATGAATTACATGAAATTATGAAAAGTGAAATGAATAGAACCAAGAGAACATTATAAACAGCCAAAGAACTAATGTTTGAAGAATAATGTGTGAATGTCTATCTCCACAGAAAAATGATACATAGAACGTGAAAGACATAGTTATACATACATACATATACATACATGTATATATACATACATATATATATAAAATCAAGTGATGCCATCTCTAGTCTGGGGAGGGGATGGAGGAAGATAGCTAGGAATTTGATGTAGCCTACAAACAAATGAATGAATAAAAAAAGAGAAGGTTCTTGACCTCTCGTTACCTCAGGTTTCTGAGCTGTAAAATGGACAGGTCCTATCTAGCTCTAAGCCTGTGATCTTATGATCCCACATAGTTGTTGACACTAGTAGATAAAGTGTATTCATTGGAGTTCTCTTTAAGTTCCCTGATAAAATCATAGGTCCAATGAGAAACAAATCAAACTAGATGATAGGCAGGCAAAGAGGAAAAATGACAGTCCCTGCCTTTAAGAAATTTATTAGTTAAGGGGGGGGCCAGGTATAAAAAGATATGTCCACGGATATCTGTAAGACAGAATATAATATGATAAATTAGAAGGATGAATAGAGGGGCAATATTGTGGAGGATTGAAAGAAGGGAGAGGTCTCAACAGAGATGAGAGTAAGGTAGAGAGATGATTCCTTTCCAAGTATGGAGGATAACCAGAGCAAATCAGCCAGAGGAAAAGGCAAAGAGACAGAGAGATAAGAGAACAGGGTAGAATCTTGTCCTTTCTCATTTCTAAACATATTCTCATTCATTCATTCTCTCTCTCTCTCTCTCTCTCTCTCTCTCTCTCTCTCTC
>NW_025390939.1:0-8243 GCF_016433145.1 Gracilinanus agilis | reverse complement strand
TGCCCTATAACATGGTCAATCTTTGTGAATGTGCCATGTGCAGCTGAGAAGAGGGTGTATTCCTTTTTGTCCCTATTTATTGTTCTCCACATATCAATTAGATCTAATTTTTCTAGGACTTCATTCACCTCTCTTACCTCTTTCTTATTTTTCGGTTTGATTTATCTAGATCTGACAGAGGAATATTTAGATCTCCCACTAGTATGGTTTTACTATCTATTTCCTTCTTGAGCTCTGCCAGTTTCTCCTTTATGAATTTGGGTGCTATGCCACTTGGTGCATCCATATTGAGCAATGTTATTTCCTCATTGTTTATACTGCCTTTAATCAGGATGTAATGACCTTCCCTGTCTTTTTTAATCATATCTATTTTTACTTTGGCTTTGTCAGAAATCATAATAGCCACTTCTGCCTTCTTTTTCTCATTTGACGCCCAGAAGATTTTGCTCAAACCCTGAACCTTAAACTTCTGTATGTCCACCCGCCTCATATGTGTTTCTTGTAGACAACATATGGTGGGATTTTGGTTTCTAATCCACTCTGCTATTTGCTTCCGTTTTATGAGCAAGTTCATCCCATTCACATTCAGAGTTATAATCATCAGTTGTGCATTTGCTGACATTTTCAAATCTTCCCCCATTCCTACCCCTTCTCCTTAAACTATTTCCTTTAAAACCAGTGGTTTGCTAATAAGACCCTATCCCTTATCCCCTCCCTTGATTGACTTCCCTTTCTACCCCCTCCCTTATTTTTCCCCCCTCTTTTTGTTTTTAAAGGCCTTATGAATTCCCTCCCCCTTCACCCCTCCCTTTTTTTGACCTCCCCACTCCCCTGCTCCCCTTGGTTTATCCCTTCTAACTTTCTCAGAAGGGTTAGATAAGAGTTTTATTTCCCAATGGATAGTATAGCAACTCTTCCCTCTCCGGGTTGATTACACTGAGAGTAAGGTTTCATTATTACCTCTTTATGCTCTCTTCCTCTCCTTCTTACAATAATATTTGTCCCCTCTCCCTCCCATGCCCTCTTTGTGTGTAATAGAATATTCTATTTTCTTATTCACTCAAGTTTCTCTTGGTGTCCCCTGCTATTTACCCCCTCCTTCCCATCCCCCATGCCATCTTAGATTATTTAGTGTTCCACCCTCACCCTGTGAATTATTCTTCTGATTACTATAATAGTGAATATTATAATAGTGAATAGAGTTCACTACAGAGAATTATACATAACATTTCTCTACATAGGAATACAGATAATTAGATCTCACTGAGGCCCTTAAAAAGGCAAATTTAAAAATTATAAGTTTTCTTTCTTTCCCCCTCTGTATCTTATTTACCTTTTCACGTTTCTCTTGATTTTTGTGGTTGGATATCAAACTTTCCATTTAGCCCTGGTCTTTTCTGTGCAAATACCTGGAATTCTTCAATTTTGTTGAATGCCCATACTTTCCCCTGGAAATATATAGTCAATTTTGATGGGTAGTTGATACGTGGTTGCAGGCCCAGCTCTCTTGCCTTTCTGAATATCGTATTCCAAGCCTTGCGATCTTTTAGCGTGGAGGCTGCCAGATCCTGTGTGATCCTGATTGGTGCTCCTTGATATTTGAATTGTTTCTTTCTGGCTTCTTGTAAGATTTTTTTCTTTTGCTTGGAAACTCTTAAATTTTGCAATTATATTTCTGGGTGTTTTCTTTTCTTGATCGAATGCCGCTGGTGTTCTATGAATCCTTTCAATGTCTATATTGCCCTCTTCTTGTAGGACTTCAGGGCAATTTTGCTGAATTATTTCTGTTAGTATGGAGTCCAGGTTTCTATTAATTTCTGGAAGACCAATTATTCTCAAATTGTCTCTTCTAGACCGGTTTTCTTGGTCTGTCACTCTCTCATTGAGATATTTCATGTTTCCTTCTATTTTTTCAGTCTTTTGACTTTGTTTTATTTGTTCTTGTTGTCTTGAGAGATCATTAGCTTCTAGCTGCTCAATTCTAGCCTGTTCATATTATCTTTTAATAATTTGCTTTAGAATTTTGCTAGTATTTGAAGTCAAGTGCACCAATCAATAATTTGACAATTTTCTCTTTTTAGAAAATTATGGCATTTGCCCTTCTCCGGTAAGCATGATTCCCATTCTTTATAATATCAGCCAGTTTTCAGTGTAGGTGTCCCTTCCATATCATGGGGAGGCAAAGTTAGGGGTCATCCCCTTGATCTGGAAAATCCATATAAAATTTTTTGACCCTCCTTTCACACCAGAGAAGAAGTCTGAATTTTTTCACTTTCTTTTATGGAATATATTTACATTACCTCATATGCATTTATGAGTTATTAAACTTTTAAAAGATATGTATACATTTCTAGGCTTTGTGTGTCATCTGATGGCTTTCAAGTTCTTTTTCTCAAAACTTATGTATTTTAACTTTAAAAAATAAATTGTGTATATTTATGTTATTAAAAGGGAAAACACATTGATATTATACATTTTTATATATATACATACATATTTATGTATGTATGTATGTATATATAAAATACATTTCTGAGTTTCTAATCTTTTTGTCATCTGTGGCTCTGGCAAAACTCCTCCAAAATTCCCATTTATTTCTTAGGTCAACCTGAGATAAATGAAACCACTATGGGGGAAGTCTCAGTGTGGAAAGGGTACCTATAATAATTAATGTAATTCATCAAGATTAGTATCTTGAATTCATCAAGGGGAACTAGGCATTCTCTTTTTATTTTCTTGCTTATTTTAGATATCAACTACTTATTGGCCATTTTTTTTGGGTCTTTCCCTCAAAAGGTCATTCTTCTTGGGAAAGAAAAAGGAATAGGGTCTAATGTTGTGATTTCACTAGTATAGAGAACTCTTCAGTAAAGAAAATCTCTCTATCAATGCATATTGGAACCTTCTCTGCAACTTCTAATCTTAGATACTAAAAGTCTCTCCTTACTAAAGAACTAAAATAACTAAAAATGAATAAAACTCTGACATACTCATTCTGCTGAGCATATGCTAATTTGGTCAAAGATGGGAGCAGGGCCTCATAAATGCCAAAATATTTAAAACAATTCCTTTATGGACATTTTTTCAAAGAGGAAATAAAGTAGGGGCAGCTAGGTGGCTTCAGATACTGTCACTCTGGGCAAGTCACTTAAGCCCAATTGCCTAGCCCTTACTGCTCTTCTATCTTGGACCAATACTTAGTATCAGTTCTAAGCCAGAAGGTAAGAGTTTTATATGATTGATCACATGGTTCAATGGGTATATGATTGGGGATTTTGGCTTTAAATGATCATTCTATTGCAAATATTAATAATATGGACATGAGTTTTGAGCAATGATACATGTATAACTCTGTGGAATTGCTTGTCAGGGGAGAGGGAAGAGAGGAGGGAAAGAACATGAATCATGTAACCACGGAAAGATATTCTAAATAAATAAATTAATTTTTTTAAAAAGAAGGTAAGAATTTTCTTAAAAAGGAAGTCATTTTTGTTCTTCATTTATTTTGTTGTTCCACCTGACTCTTCATGACCTTACCTGGGGGGTTTCTTGGCAGAGATTAAAGTGGTTTGCCATTTCCAGCTCATTTTATAGATGAGAAACCAAGGCATAGAGTTAAATGACTCACCCAAGGTCTCATAGTAAGTATCTGAAGCCAAATTTAAACTCAGAAAGATGGTTCTTTTTAATTGCAGGTCCCATGCTTCATCCACTGAATATCCACTGTAGCTATATTTTAAGGGAAATTCATTTCTACCTGACTGGAACATTGCACTTCTGGATAGCTCTAAGTATTAGCATGCTTTTCTTAACATTAAGCTAAAATCTGCCTCTGCAGTTCTCACCCATTACTCCTAGCTCTAACCTCTGGGTCATGTCTAATTCCTTTTCTATATGATAGTATTTCATATTCTTGAAAACAGTCATCAGGTTACCCCTAAGCCTTCTGCAGACCAGATATACTCACAGTTCCTTCATCCAGTCTTCATATGATATGACCTCCATAATCTGTCACCATGCTGATGATGACCTTTTAACCTCATCAATGTCATTAAAATGTGATGCTGAACATAATTCTCTAAATATGGTACTGGACACTGTAGAGACTGCAGAAGTTGCATTGATTTTTAAAGCACCTGACTGTCACATTTGACTCATTAAGAATATAGTCTGCTGCAGGGGCAGCTGGGTTAGTTTGAAGGCAATGATTTTTAAGTTTCTACTTGGATCAGAGAACTCTTTAGTGGAAATCCACTAAAGTCGTGCAGTAATTAATCACATCTTACCCCAATAAGAGCAAGCAAATGTCAAATATAGTGTTACCTAGATGAAATAGTAATAATTTAAGTATTTCAAACATTAAGATCATTTCTGAAATGGGCTGATTGAGAATGACTTTACTCAAGTAACATCTGAGCAAAGCCTCAAAAGATAGCCAATTTCAATAAGCTAGTGAGAATTGCTGGAGAAGGTGAATAGGTAAAGTACATCAAGAAAGAGTAGATAAACTAATTTCTATGGAAGGTTCAGGTAGGAAGGTGGCAGGAAGTGAAGGCTGAAAAAGGCAAGTGCCAGATTGTAGAGAGACTTAAATTTTATACTAAAGAATTGGGATGTTACCCTATAAGTAACAAATATTCTCTAGATGCAACAGTACTATAGATTTAATGATGGAAGAGACCTAAAAGATCATCTAACTTGGATTTCTCATTTTACAGATGAAGAAACTGAGGCCTAGAGAAATTAAGGATTTGCCCATGTTCCTATAGGTATTATAGGGCAGAGTTGAAAACTGAACCTAGATCCTCTGATTCCAAATCAGTAATCTTTCCACTACACAATTTGCACAGAAAGTCAGTATAAAATTCTGTCTCCATTTGATACTATCCAAAGACGTGTAATTAAGAAGCACCAAAATGACCTCATAATCAAAATACAAAAGTCTTACTTAAAAGGTAACCCAGAACAGCTCCAGTGTAGTATGTAGGGGGGGGGGGGAATCAAAGAATACTTGTCCAAAAAAAATAATAATCATAAGACTTAAGTAAAAAAAGTACTCAAATGGCTTATTTTAAAAATAAAGTATTAAGAAAATACAAAAAAAAAAAATCAAAAGTAGCAGTGCACTAAACCTGCAACATGTAGCTAGTTTACTCTAGCAACACCTTCAAAGTGCTTTTGGGATATAATGTAACCTTTTGAAGAAAAAAAATGAGACTACAAAGCAGGTACTGTAACAAGACACAGACATCAAACAGAAGTGTTTTGTTTCCAACAATTCAAGATAATAACAGATACTATGTGTAATTCCACCACCCCCTTCTTTTGAACAAGACTGTTTAGAAAAAATGATTTATAATGACTTAGGACATGATGTTAGGCCTGTGACTTCATTGGCATAGGAAATTCCCAAAAAGAAAATTCTTTCTACCAATGTTACTCAGCACCTTCTTTACAATTTAAGTCTTTTTTTAAAATTTTATTTATTGAATTGGGCAATTCGAAAAAGATGCCCCCAAATCAAAAGAATTGATAAGCAAATTGGAGACCAAAATCAAAGAGCTGGAAAACAGGACAGACCAAATTGAAAAGGAAAATCAAAAGCTTATAGCAGAAAACCAGTCTCTAAAGACAAGAATTGGGCAAGTAGAAGCCAATGATCTCTCAAGACAGCAATAACAAATAAAACAAAGTCAAAAGACTGATGAAATAGAAGGAAATATGAAATATCTCAATGAGAAATTGACAGATCAAGAAAACAAGTCTAGAAGAGGCAATCTGAGAATCATTGGTCTTCCTGAAAAAGCAGAAATTAATAGAAATTTGGACTCCATACCAAAAGAAATTATTCAGCAAAATTGCCCTGAAGTTCTACAACAAGACATTGAAAGGATCCACAGATCACCCTCTACACTAGACCCTGAAAAGACAACCCCCAGGAATATAATAGCCAAATTCAAGAGTTTCCAAGTAAAAGAAAAAATTTTACAAGAAGCCAGAAAGAGATAATTCAGATATCAAGGAGCACCAACCAAGATCACACAGAATCTGACAGCCTCCACACTAAAAGACCGCAAGGCTTAGAATATGATATTCAGAAAGGCAAGGGAACTGGGTCTACAACCAAGGATCACCTACCCATCAAAACTGACTATATACTTCCAGGGGAAAGTTTGGGCATTCAACAAGATAGAAGATTTCCAAGTATTTGCACAGTAAAGACCAGGACTAAATGGAAAGTTCGATATCCAACCACAAAAATCAAGAGAAACATGAAAAAGTAAATAAGAAACAGAAGGGAAAGTAAGAAAATTCTTATTTTTAAATTTGTCTCTTTAAGGGCTTCAATAAGATCTAATTATTTGTATTCCCATGTGGAGAAATGTCACGTATAATTCTCTGTAGTGAACTCTATTCACCACTATAGTATTCACTATTATAGTAATTAAAAGAATTATTCATAGGGAGAGGCTGGAATACGAAATGGTCTAAGATGATATGGATGGATGGGAAAGAGGGGGGTGAATAGGACAGGACACCAAGAGAAACTTGAGTGAATAAGAAAAATAGGATATTCTATTACACACAAAGAGGGCATAGGAAGGGGAGGGGACAAATACTATTATAAGAAGGAGAGGAAGAGAGCATTAAGAGGTAATATTTAGGGGGCAGCTGGGTAGCTCAGTGGAGTGAGAGTCAGGCCTAGAGACAAGAGGTATGAAAAGTGGATCCTAAATAAAAAGCCAAAAAGGTGACACAAAATAACTAGCAAACAAACTAAAAAAAAAGACATTGCACATTTTAGAAACCAATTAGATATAATTAGTCAAATGGGAGCATAGCTTATTAAAAACGATTTTTTTTAAATTAGGACAACCCATAAAATTAAGCTGGTAACAAATATGATTATAAAGATTAAGGGAAAATCAGAGTAATGGTCTCAAAATCTAGGGGATTGTCATTTTTGTCCAGATAGCACTTCAATCTCTCTGAGATCTCTAGTTTTCAAGTCCCTAAGTCTTTACTCTTCTTCCTTTCTGACCCTTCCCCTGTTAATGTGCTTCTCTAAACACTTTTCAGCCTGGTATAATGAAATTAGGCACTAGAGGCAGTCAGGAAATGAGTTCAAATCACACCTCAGTGACTTACTGGTACAAGCAAATCCCCTTACTTCTCTAGATCTTCATTTCTTCCTCTGAAATGGAAAAGCTTGAGGTAGATGGTGATTCCCTAACGCTCCTTCCAGCAAGCTAATTTATAGTCAAAAGTGAACAGGGAAGGGGGCAGCTGGGTAGCTCAGTAGATTGAGAGCCAGGCCTAGAGACAGGAGGTCCTGGGTTCAAATCCGGCCTCAGACACTTCCCAGCTGTGTGACCCTGGGCAAATCACTTGACCCCCATTGCCTACCCTTACCAATATTCCACCTATAAGTCAATACACAGAAGGGTTTAAAATTAAAAAAAAAAAAAAAAGTGAACAGGGAAGAGAGGAAGGGGAAGGATGAGGTGGATCCACCCAAATTCAACAGGTTTTCCTGGCAAGAGGAAGCTGGGGTGAGCCCTCATCCCTAACATGCAAGACAGTTACAGAATCCTGTTGAATCTTCCAAACAATTATTTCTCTCATCTGTCTCCTTCCTTTCCACTTCTACGCAATCAATCCTTTATTGTTTCACCTTACCTTCACCTCTTGGAATCCCCCCCCCCCATTTCCTTCAAAACTTTGTGTATAGATATACGAAGCCCCTCCTAGTCCTAGTGCTCCCTCACCCCAAAATTATCTTCCATTTTGTTTTGTGTACATTAGGCACGATTATATGTTGCAGCTCTTCTATCGACATAGAACGTTAAGATTCAGAGCTGACTTTCCATTTCTGTTTCTGTCCCCCAGCACCAGGCTCAAAGACAGCGATTAAAAGATTACTTCTCAACTCGTCCCTCTGAAATAGGCTCCTAACTAGACACCCGAACTCCAGTCCCTTCCCTTAACAATCCATCCTTTCCACCAGCTAGGCAATCCTCCTCCATCTACAGTCCCCACTCTTCAAGATGCAACTGGGTTACTTTCTCCTATTCTAGGCCCTCCAGGACCCGCAAAAAAAGGGGGGAAGCCTAATTTATTTATCTACTTTGTTTACAAATAGTGGTCTTCTCATTCACCAAGTCGCCTTCGTTCCCCAACCCCCTCCCCCCCAAAAAAAGTGGTCTCCCCGAGTGCAAGGGGCCGAATTTATCGCTTTTCCT
>NW_025390938.1:0-4088 GCF_016433145.1 Gracilinanus agilis | reverse complement strand
CACATACTTCCATAATGGTCATTGCTATAAGATAATGCCTGCATAAAGCCCAAAATAGACAAATGTAAAAAATGCTTTGATCTGCATTTTCTTCTAGCATTTCTTTCTCTGGAGATGAATAGCATTCCTTGTTATATGTCCTTCAGAATTGTCCCAGATCATTGTATTGAAAAAAATATGAAGGAGGCTTAGCCATACCAGATCTCAAACTATACCTTAAATCAAAAACAATATGGTATTGGCTAAGGAAAAAGAGTAATGAATCAGTGGAATAGGTTAGGAAATCAACACATGGCAGTCACTGGTCAGAGTAATCTAGTGTTCAATAAACCCAAAGATCCAAGCTCTTGGGGGGGAAGAATTTATAATTTGACAAAAACTGCTGGGAAAACTAGAAAACAATATGGCAGAACCTAGGCATAGGCCATCATCTCACACCATATACCAAGATGAAGTCAAATTGAATACTTGATCCAATAAAGGGAGATAACAGAAACAAATTTGAGGAACATGGAAAATTTACCTGTCAGACTTGTGGATAAGAGAAAAATTTATAACTAAACAAAACATAGAGTATGTTATGATAAGTGAAATTAATAATTTTGATTACATTTAATTAAAAGGTTTCTGTATAAACAAAATGAATGCAGCCAAGAGTAGAAGAGAAAAAAACAATTGGGGAAACATTTTATAAGAAGTATCTCTCACAAAGGCCTCATTTCTAAAATATATCGAGATATAAGCCAAAATTATAAGAATACAAATTATTCCCCAGTAGATAAATGGTCAGAGATATGAATAGGCAGTTCTTAGATAAAGAAATGTAAACTATAGTCACATGGGAAAGTACTCCAAAACAATATAGATTAAATTTAAATTTAAAATTGATAAGATTAAATCAAAATTAAAATATACTAAATTATAAATTACAAATTTATAAATAAAAATATATAATCAGAAATTCTGAAAATTTTAAAAGCTATTAAAAAAAGAATGACTCTGAGAGTAACACTTCACATGTATCATGGTAGGTAATTTGACCAAAGGGGAAAATGATAAATATTGGAGGTGATACAGGACAATTTGGACACTGATGCACTGTTGGTCGAACTGCAAAATGATTAAACCATTCTAGAGATAAATAGGAAACCACATCAGAAGTGTCCTAAAACTATGCATATCCTTTGACCTAGCAATACCATTACAGTGTCTGAATTGCAAAGAGATCAGAGATAAGGGAAATGGACCTACTATTCGAAAATATTTTTAGTAGTAATGATAACGATATTGTCAGTGCCTCATAGCTAGCAGATTGTCTAAAATGACACAAGGGGAGAGTAATGAATGTTGGAGGGGATGTGGCAAAATTGGGACATTGATGCATTGCTGGTGGAGTTGTGAACTGATCCAACCATTCTGGATGGAAATTTGGAACTATGCTCAAAGGGCTATAAAAGAATGCCTGCCCTTTGATCCAGCCATACCATTGCTGGGTTTGTACCCCAAAGAGATCATAGATAAACAGACTTGTACAAAAATATTTATAGCAGTGCTGTTTGCGAAGGCAAAAAACAGGAAAACGAGGGTATACCCTTCAATTGGGGTATGGCTGAACAAATTGTGGTATATGCTGGTGATGGAATACTATTGTGCTAAAGGGAATAACAAACTGGAGGAATTCCATGTAAACTGGAGAGACCTCCAGGATGTGACGCAGAGTGAAAGGAGCAGAGCCAGAAGAACATTGTACACAGAGACTGATACACTGTGGTAAAATTGAATGTAATGGACTACTCTACTAGCAGCAATGCAATGATCCAGGACAATTCTGAGGGATTTAGGGAAAAGAACGCTACCCACATTCAGAGGAGTAGAAACACAGAAGAAAAACAACTGCTTGAACATATGCGTTGATGTGGACATTATTTGGGATGTAGACTCTAAATGACCACCCCAGTGCAACTATCAATAATATGAAATAGGTCTTGACTGATGATACATGTAAAATCAATGAAAATGCGCTGACTTGGGGGTGAGGTGGGGTTGGGGAAGTTGGAAGGGAGTAAGAACATGAATCATGTAACCATTGTAAGAGGGAAATTTTAGGTATTTTATAGATATGTATTTTAAAGTGTGGCCACCAGGAATCAACAATTCAGGTTGATTCCGTAATTAAATGAGACCTAAGTCAGCATTGGGTTAAGGCACTTTATTTACAATTAGGAAGGTAAAGGTATAGGAATAAAGAGAAAGGGAGAGGCTAGTCCAGGCCTGCGGAGGCCTGGACTAGAGAGAAGGTTAAAAGGCTAAATAAATGAAGCTGCAAGCCTCAAGGCCTAGCAACCAGATAGGCTTGTGCCTGCTTAAGGCAGAGTTTTGGAAGTGGCCTAGGTAGGCCAAGGAAGTCAGCCTAACTTACCCACATGACCATTCAGAGTAGAAGCTGCCTGAGGTCTCAGCCGAGAACTGTCAGCACCAAGTTCAGAGCCGCAACTGCCTCCACAGGAAGTAACCAACATACTTAAAGAGATAGTGCCTTTCCTCACTTCCCCTGGGTCCACCTCTAATTCAAGCGGACAAATGGCAGTCTCTACATTGATTTGGACTGCCCAAAGGGCAGTCCCCTGTACTTGATTTGTTACTTATTGTCATGTGTGGGTAACTCGTCTCCCCTCCCCACTAAGGAAGGTGAGGGTGACGTCATTTCTATGCCTAGATTGAGTAGGGTTTTGACTATGAATGGGCTAGGGCTAATTCTATTTACACACCATGGAAAATATTTCTAAAAAATAAAAATTCAAAAACAAAACAAAAATTAATATTGGCAGTGGAGACAGTGTCCCTCAATTGGGGAATATCTGAATAAGCTGTGCAATACAGCTATAATTGAAAATCATTATAACATAAGAAATAATGAACAAGACGTGTTCAGAAAAACCTGGAAAGATTTATATGAATGGATGCAAAGAGAAAAAAGCAGAACCAGGAGAACAATGTTTATAGTAAGAGAAATGTTGTACAATGATAAATTATGAAGGACTAAATTATTTTCTGCAAAACCAAAGTTCCAAAATAACTCCAAGGTACTCCTGAGGGGAAAAAACCCTCTATCCACAGCCAAAGAAGATACTGTTGGTATTTTATTGAAGATCAAAGTATGCCATCTTTCTCTTTATTTTCTTCATAAATTGAGGATTAACGGAATCATAGAATTGGAAGGAACCTCAGAGGCTTTGTACTCTTATCTAGAACTAAACAATTATCTCTACTATTCTACTGAAAAGTGGTCATTTTCTCTACCTGAAGACTTCTCCAGTGATAGCAGGAGCTCACTACTTCTCAAAGCATGCTGGTCAATCTGATAGGTGTGAGGTGGTACCTCAGAGATGTTTTGATTTGTATTTTTCTAATTAAGGGTGATTTGGAACATTTTTATATGATTATTGACATATTTGATTTATTCATCTGAAAATGGCTTGTTCATATTCTTTGACATTTGTCAATTTGTCAATTTTATTCTTATAAATTTGAATTTGTTCTCTATAAATTTGAGAAATTAGACCGTTTTAAGAGAAATTCATCATCAAAATTTTGCATGGTTTGTTGTTTCCCTTCTAAATTTGGTTACATTGGTTTTGTTTGTACAAAAGTCTTTTTATTTAATATAATCAAAATTGTTCATTTTATAGCTTATCAATGCCCCCTATTTCTTGTTTGGTCATAAATTCCTCCCTTCTCCATAGATCTCCTTGGTAATCTATTCTATGTTCCTTTAAGTTACTTAGGAAATCAATATTTATATCTAAAGCATATATCCATTCTGACCTTATCTTGGTATAGAGTGTGAGATATTGGTTTGTACCTAGTTTCTGCCATACTGTTTTCCAACTTTCCCAGCAGTTTTTCTTAAAGAGTGAATTCTTATTCCAAAAGCTGTGATCTTTGGGTTTATTATATCCTCAGGTGCTAAGGTCATGTACACATAGAATTTCATAGTTGGAAGGGACCTCAAAAGACCACCTAGCCTACTGCATCTCAGATCTAAGGACTACACATAAAATATAAACATGGATCCTCTTATAAACTTC
>NW_025390937.1:0-8510 GCF_016433145.1 Gracilinanus agilis | reverse complement strand
TGAGTCGTGTTTTTATAGCACTTTAAGACTTGCAAAACACTTTATCAATATGATTTCATTTGATCTTCACAATTCCTCGACACAGGTATTATTATTATCCTCAATTCAAGATGAAAAAACGAGGCAGACACAGGGTAAGTGGCTTGCCCAGGACCACAAAGCTAGATTTGAACAAAGACCTTCTTGACTCCAGATCCAACATGCCATCAGTTGCTCTTGCTTTAAAAACAAAGATGACAAATGGTCCTTGACCTCACAGACTGCACATTCCACACAGGGACAAACAAGATAAAGAGATAGACACGTTCATACATATATTTGGGGAGTAGTAGTGCTGTTGCTAACAATAATAACAATAGCTACAGTGTTTGTGATCTTTTTGAGATTTGAAAAAACTCTTCGTTTATCATCTCATTGGATCCTCTCAGCAGTTCTGTGAGGGAGACGTTTGTCTCACTGGTGATCCAACAGTGTGAGAGAGGTAACTAACTTATGCAGTTACAAAGCAATTAAGCTTCTGGGGTAGGATTTGAACTTAGATCTTACCAACTAGAACCCACTCCTTTTACAGATAAGGAAACAGAAGACCAGAGAGAAACGTTACTTGTTCAGGGTCAAGAAGGTAGACAACATCTAAGGGCAATCAGAATTAAGTCCCCAGATGCCAAGTCAATGCTTCAAGTCAATATGGTCTCCCAATTTCTATGTACACAAATAAAGAAATGCACATTTATTGCAGAGCGATTTCAAGAGATCCCTCATAACCGTGGGACTCCAGAAAGATGGTGGAGGCAGCACCTGATGTACGCTTTGAGGGAAGTGAGAAATGTCTGTCTTCCTAACATCATGGGATGGGAAATTCCATCCATAAAACTAGATGTGAACAAATGCTAATATAGCCTGTCTTAACCCTCTCTTGATTTTCCCCAGGGAGCTGTACCATGTTCCTATTCCATGTGAAACTCTGAAGACTGGCTCCGGAGAAATGCTGGTTTCTCTTTCACCAAAATAAAGTTGCAATCATTCTCAGAAATCAAAATCCATCACCTGTCAACATAACCCTGAATTCATCACTGCTGGGTCTCCCTTACTCAGGGTATAAAGGGAGGAGGATAAAGTTCAAAAGAAAACAAAGTCTAGCTAGCCTTTAAAATGCCACTTTTTTCTACTCGATTACTTTTTTTTTTAATCGGTGACTCAAACCCATGTCAATTCATGCAGAACTTCCCCCACGACGGGCTACATGAGTTCATGTCAGGCCACAACAAGCCAGCTGTGGAAAACTAGTCAAGCATGATTTGTTCGCCAATTTTCAAAATTCCCACTCCTGGGGGGAGGAATGTCAGAAATCTTTTCAGCTGATGGCCCAAAGTGACCCAAGGACCCTATATATGTGCAAAAGGAGAAACGCACCCACAAGAAAAATCCCCGGCTTGCCTGCTATTGCTCTTAAATTAACAATAATGTTTTTATAATTTTTTTGAGCTTAGCTCAGTAATCACTTTGTGTTGGTTTGTGTATGTGTGAGTGTGTAGCAGTTAAGTGGCAAAGTGGATAGAGTACAGGGCCTGAAGTCAGGAAAACTCATCTTTCTGAGTTCAAATCTGGCCTCAAACTCTTACTACCAGTGTGATCCTGGGTAAGACACTTAACCTTGTTTGCCTCAGTTTCCTCAACTCTTAAATGAGCCAAAGAAGGAAATGGCTAGCCACTCTCGTCTAACTGCCAAGTGAGCCCAAATGGGGTCACAAAGATTCAGATAAGACTGAAAATCAACTGAACACACACACACATATGCACGTTTACTAGACTTATAATTGCATGGATGTGAGGAGCTCCCAGGGAAGAAATCCCTCTATAATAATAAATGGTTGCCATTTAAAAAAGATAAAGTGCTTTGCATATGTTGTCTAACTTTATCTGTTTTTAAAAATTATTTATTTGTTTGCTACCTTAAAATACGAGTTAACTCCCTCTCCTCTCCTCATTAAAGAAGACATAATTTGACAAAAAGATGTTTTATATACACACACAACTATGTCTTACTTATTTCTATTTATGAGTTCTTTCTCTAGAGGTGGACGTTCACAAGTCATTCTTCAAACACTATTTCTGTAATATATATATAATGTTCTCTTTGTTGTGCTCATTTCACTCTTCATAATTTCACACAGGGCTTTCCATGTTTTTCCCAAATTAACTTGTTCATCATTTACTACAACATAGCAGTATTCCATGACAACTGTCTGCCACGGTTTGTTTAGGCATTCCCTCACTGACGAGCATCCCTGCAATTTCCAGTTTTTACCGCAAAGAGAGCCGTTATAAATATTTTAGAATATTGAGTTTCTTTTCCTTTTTACCTTGAACACTTTAGGAAATACACCTGACAGGGTTATTGCTGGGTCCTGTTGTAAGACAAATTAATAAGATGTTTAGTTAGTTGGGAGGCTTAGCAAGCAGGGCTGGAGAATTCTAAACGGAATGGGGAAGGACCAAGTGTTGCTTCTCTCTCTGAGATGGACTCCATGTTGGCTGGGAACAAGTTATAACTGACCCCCTGGGAGACCTCAGAGGAAGTGGAGTTTGTATCCTGACATCCTGGTATCCAGAAGGAGGAAATCATCTGCCTGTGGGAGGTTTGGTTGAGACTCTAAAACCTAACCTGGGTTGCTGGTCAGCTCAGGTTGGTTTGGCTCCCTGACTTACCCAACTGAAGGATGGCTGGCTGAAGACCTGGGAAAGCTGTACCATTGCTGGATTTGGACAGGACTCAGCAGTGAGGATCCCACTTTCATTGCTGATCTCCATTGTGCCCTGCCCTGCTATAGTTTCTAGCTTAGTGTAGATAAGTCCATTCCCTGACCCTGAGGCTTGCCCATAGACTGGTAGATTAGGACCCCTTTTCCCTACCTTTAAACTATGGTTCATTGACTTAAACCCTGTTTATAACACCTATTGTCAGTCTACTCACTTGTTTGTGATGACTCCCTGGCTATGTGGATCTGTGTTGCCAGTTGACCCATTCTAAATCGTATTTCCCCAATTTGTTAATCCCAGTCTATTGTCTTGTCCTGTCTCTTACTTACTCTTCCTCCCAACCCAGATAATATTTAATTTAGCCCCCAGTTTTTCCCCCATAAGAATCTGAAGGTATCCACGGCATCATAATTCTCTGGGCATACTTACAGGTTGCTCTCCAAAATAGCTGGTTCGTTTCACAGTTCCACCAACAGCACTTTAGTGTCTGTTTCCCACATCCCCTCCGACATCTGTCATTTTGCCTTTTTATCATTTTAGTCAGTCTGATAGGTATGATAGGTGTGAGATGATGTCTCAGAGCTGCTTTGTTTACATGTCTCTAATCAATAACGATTTAAAGAAATTTATATAGTCGTATTTGGCTTTGATTTCTTCATCTAAAACTGTCTGCGCATCTTTTAACCATTTATCAGCTGGACAATGGCTCATATTCTTCTATATGAGACAAAGTTCTCTCTATATTTTAGATACGAGAGTTCTGAGAAATTATTAAAACAATTTTCAAACTTACTGCTTTCCTTCTAATCTTGGCTACATTCGTTTTATTTATACAGAACCTTTTCCATTTAATGTATTCAAAATTATCTATTTAACATACCGCAATGCTTCCTATATCTTGTTTATTCATAAAATCTTCTATTCATAAATCTGACAGATAATGTGTTCTCTAGTCTTCTAATTTGCTCATGATATCTCCGTTTCTGCCCTGCTCACATATCTATTTTAATCTTATCTTAGTAAATGCTATAAGTTACTGGTCCCTATCTAGTTTCTGCTGGTCTGTTTTCTTGTTTTCCCAACAATTTGTACCAAATGCTAAATTCTTACTATAACTATCTCACTTGATCTTTGCAACAGCACTACATACTACATACAACAGCACTACAACATACATGTTTGGGAGTTTGGGTTTATAAGATTATTCACTTACAAAAATAAGCAATATAGAAATATGTTTTTGTGATAATACATGTATAACCTGGTTTGAATTGCTTGCCAGTTCTGGGGGTTGGGTAGAGAAGGAGGGAGAGAGACGATTTGGATCATATGACTTCTGAAACTTTATATGTAAATTTGGTTTTACATGTAATTGGTAAAATAAAAAAATGAAAAATGCAACAGCCTTGAGAGATAGATTTTTTATTATCCCTATTTTATAGGTAATGAAATTGATGCTCAGAGGGTGTTCACAGTCATTCTCCTGATAAATAATCTGAGAGAAGACTTCAACTCAGGTCTTCCACCTTCTAGCCTCTATGTTACCTGGCTCCCTATACTAGCCCTTTTTTTCTTATCAAGTTATTTAGGGCACCAAAGAGTTATATGACTTGTCCAAGGTCACACAGTAAGTATGTGTGAAAGTAGAGAATTGACCCCAGACCCAGTTTTTCCTGATTCTGGGATCACTTCTTTATTCACAATACCAAGCTGCCTCTCTAGATTTAAGATGAAAAATAATCTGTTGACTCTTTTTATGTGAATGCTGCATGAGCAGACACTTTCCTTACTCCTTTGGAGGTGGGAGATCCATGGGTGTGAGTCATTTCATTTATCGTTGTACTATATATCTATATAATATTTAGATAGATAGATAGACGGACAGATAGATAGATAGATATAGATATAGTTTTTTCTCTTGTTGTCCAATTTGCCTTCTTATTTAAAAACAAAAACATCTTTGTTCTAGATGATTACTCTGTGGGAGGAGTAGACAGAGGGAGATAATTGGAGAAATTTATAGAGGAACAAAAGACATCAAAGGAATATTTTAAAAAATAAATCTGAGGGTCTCGAAGGACATGATTTGCAAGTCATGTGACAATTCGTGTGGCAAGTTGAAAGATATAAAAATCAGCAATATTGATATATTAAACTTCAATCAGAGACGTTTTTGGTTGAAAAGATAGTCCCAAATTGTCTGGTCCACTTAGACGTTATCTTGCAAATGGTATTCAGATACGATAACCACAGCTCAGGAAACATGATAAAACTGGAGAGTGTACGAAAGAAGGTACAGAGGATGAAAAAGGGTCCAAATGTGATGCTGTATCAAGACTGGTTAAAGCAGGGATTCCTAACCTGCCATCCATGGATAGATTTCAAGGGGTCCATGAAGCTGGATGGAGAAAAGAATCCCTGTTCTCACTAACCTTGATATGAAATTGAGCCTTTCCTTCCATTATGAATGTAGACAAAAATCCATTATTCTGAGAAAGTATTCACACACACACACACACACACACACACACACACACACATGAGGTAGAGTTTTGGAGTTTTGTTGTGACTGACCTGGTGGCCTCAGTCTCCCTCCTGTGTAGGGTGAGATCAGGTGCCTCCCTAGAGACACAGGATGGCAGAAATAGATTCTGGCACTGCCCTGGATGGACCCTGGAAAAGCTGAGAAGTCATTTCTGAGGACCTGAAGTGGGATCAGCAGAGAAAGCTGGTAATCTCAAAGCTGATTCTTCTCCCAAATCAATCATCAATTGGGATGGGTCTAGAAGTTAAGGATGAAGAGCGAAGCCATCTAAAGCATGGCAGATTTGCATCACTTTAAGGAATGAGTGATGCTGAAGCCGGAGCTGAGAAAAATTAGAAGGGCAATAAAAGCGGAACTAAAGTATTCGAAAAGCTGTCATAGAGAAGAAGGTACCAACTTTTTCTGCTTTGCTGCAAAGAGAAGAACTAAGAAGAGTGGGTAAGAGGTACAAAAAAGGCGAATTTCAGGTTAACGCAACGAAAAGTTTTCTAACCATTAAAACTGTCCCCAGATGGAATTGGTTACAGTAAGAGCTGGTAGCTTCCTCTCTCTGGAGGTCTATATGTAAAGCCAGGCTGGCCCCACATCAGGTGGACTAAATAGACCAAGAATTCTGGGTCAGTCATAGGTTAGACCACATCAACTCTTCCAGCTCAGAGAGTCTGGAAATATTTAAGGTTATTCCTCAAATAAATTATAACAAATGAACAACGACATGGAAACCAAGACACGGCCATTTTGCAAGCTAAGTGCCTTGAGATTAGGAATGATTTAATTTGGAACTTTGCTTCCCAGCCAGAGACAGGCTTGTTTAGTTGAATTGTAAGAAGTCTCATTGAGCCCAAATTCATATTCTGCAGATAGGCCACAATATGTGAAAGGAGACACTTTACCCTGCTCATTTCCAAAATCACCCAATTCGAGGCTTGTTATATCTGAGAAAGACTTTAGAACCAAACAACATCTTGGGGTCTTTTCCAGGGCTCCAGACCACCCTTCTGTCCCTGATGATTCTCAGCCCAATTCCAAGGACAGAAATCTGAGGGTCAGGAAACAGCCTCCTTAATTCTCTGCCTTTACACTCGATCTCCTGCTACAGGCGGTAGGGAAAAAAGAAATAATATATAAAAGCATCCCTAGGTCTTGTTCATCACCGTTCCAAACACAAGAACCAAAACTGGACAAGCCCAGGAAGGGTGGACTAAGAGTTTTTCATTTTCTGCAGCAGGGTCCCAACTGGAAATTACTACACTCATAGATTAAATAGACTTCCTTAGCAGTGATGGGGGGATAAAGGCAAGGTTTTGGAGTCTGTGTGCAATCCCCAGGCCAATAAACTAGTTGAGCTCATCACTGTCATGCAACCAGTAGAAAACACTCCACTTGAGAAGAAAGGCCTGGTTTGGTGAAAAAGGGAAGTCTTCTCATTGCCCTCTCGGGCCATCTCACCAGGGACTCCAGATTGCCTTAAAAGGTGAAATGGAGATCAAGACTGGAGAAAAACAAGGATTTCAATAGCCTGGGCAAAGTCTGAAAAAATATATTCTAAGTGAAAATATATTTTCTTTTCCTTTTGTTTCAACCATTTCCCTAAAAATTCTACATTTTTACAATAACAGAAGGTAGACAACTTCATGAATGGAAAGCTCAGGGTCAGGACTATTAACTTGCTTTTAATCTTTTCCTCTGATTCTGTTCCTCCTCATAGTCTACTGCCAGATGGTGTAATAAAAATCCCTTGAAAAATTGTAAGGGAATTAAAGGATTTTTGAGGGTGAAAATTTGCCACCATCCAGAGAACAAGAACCAAAACCCAGGACCAGTCTTGTCCAGATGGAATAAGAGAGTGGTATTTTTCCATCTGGGAAATGAGCTTCCAGACCAGCAGAGGTTCCAAATGGAACCAGAGAAACTCTAATCTTAAAACAGATTCCCTGGGAATGATGGATGCAGGTGGTAGAGGATAGATGGTTTTCAAAGGTTATAAAATGCCTGGGCTAATGAATTGGCTAAGCTCATCTCTGGCTTGCAACCCTCAGAACTCATTCCAAGTTCCAGAAGAGCAGAAATAGAAGAAAAGTCTGGTTTGGTGAAAAGGGGAAGTCTTCACATTGCCCTCCAAAACTATCTCCAGAATTTCATAAAAAATGAAGTAGGCATCAAAGGTTTGAGGATGACAATGACATTGAGATCATGATTATCAAAGTTAAAGTCTGGTAAAATACATTCCAAATGACATGTTTTCTTTAACTCTTGCTTCATTCTTTTCCCTAAAAATTTTTTTTGCTTGCATTTTTGAAAAATATCAGAATGTAAACAAATTAAATTTCTTGGATCTACCTGCTCATGCCTATCCATTTATTATGCATCTACTGTTTTAAAGAAATACAAAGAAAAATTTTTTCCCGTGTTTAAAAAAGGGGGGGAAATCACATCCACCTATTCCCCACCTAGAAAAAAATCAACAATGGACTATTAATTACATATTTTAGTGGATGGCATGAATCTCTGCTGGTATCAGCATATTTAAGCTCATTAATGAGTAGGGGTTAGGTCATGATTACTGAAGAAGATCTCCAGGAAAGGCTGGATACTAAGTATTTTCCAAGCCTGGACACTGATAAACCCAGAAATTCTGATTTTAATATTTTTACCTCTGCAAGTGCCCCAGGACTCTTTTCTCCCTGGAAGTCAAATAACTAATGTTTTTATAGTGGGTGGCTGACCATAGGGAGTGTGAACCTGAGGAGGAAAAGAACTAAAACTCAATTTTAAATTAAATAACCTTAACCTAAAGAATGAGTCAAAGAACAAATCATAGAAGCAGAGAAGAATTCCTTTAAAAATGACAATAAGGGGGCAGCTGGGTAGCTCAGTGGAGTGAGAGTCAGGCCTAGAGACAGGAGGTCCTAGGTTCAAACCCGGCCTCAGCCACTTCCCAGCTGTGTGACCCTGAGCAAGTCACTTGACCCCCACTGCCCACCCTTACCAATCTTCCACCTATGAGACAATACACCGAAGTACAAGGGCTTAAAACAAATAAATAAATAAACAAACAAACAAATAAATAAATAAATAAACCCAATTTCAGCAATACCTTTAAAAAATGACAATAAGGAGAAAATAGATAAAATATTTTGGGATGCTGCCATAGTTACATTTATGGGGAAATTTTTATCTTTAAATGGTTACATCAATAAAAGAA
>NW_025390936.1:0-14490 GCF_016433145.1 Gracilinanus agilis | reverse complement strand
TTGTTGATGGTTTTAGGTATATACTGTTTATTATTTTTAGGAAAGGTCCTTCTATTCCTATACTTTTCAGGGTTTTCAATAGGAATGGGTGCTATATTTTGTCAAAGGCTTTTTCAGCATCTATTGAGATGATCATGTGATTTTTGTTTGTTAGATTGTTGATATGGTCAATTATGTGGATGGTTTTCCTAATGTTGAACCATCCTTGCATTCCTGGTATAAATCCCACCTGAACACGGTGGATAATCCTCTTGATCACTTACTGGAGTCTCTTTGGTAGTATTCTATTTAAGATTTTTGCATCTATGTTCATTAGGGAGATTGGTCTGTAGTTTTCTTTCTCTGTTTTTGATCTACCTGGCTTTGGAATCAGTACCATATTTGTGTCATAGAAGGAATTTGGTAGGACTCCTTTGCTTATTATATCAAATAATTTGTATAGTATTGGGATTAGTTGCTCTTTGAATGTCTGATAGAATTCACTTGTGAATCCATCAGGCCTTGGCGATTTTTCCTTAGGGAGTTCTTTGATGGCTTGTTCAATTTCTTTTTCTGATATGGGATTATTTAGGTATTCTATTTCTTCTGCTGTTAATCTAGGCAGTTTATATTTTTGTAAATATTCATCCATATCTCCTAAATTGTTATATTTGTTGCCATATAATTGGGCAAGATAGTTTTTAATGATTGCCTTAATTTCCCCTTCATTAGAGGTGAGGTCTCCTTTTTCATCTTTGATACTGTCAATTTGGTTTTCTTCTTTCCTTTTTTTTATTAGATTGACCAGTACTTTGTCTATTTTATCTATTTTTTCAAAATATTTATTAATTCAATAGTTCTTTTACTTTCTATTTTATTAATTTCTCCCTTGATTTTTAGTATTTCTAATTTAGTTTTCATCTGGGGATTTTTAATTTGCTCGCTTTATTATTTTTTGAGTCACATGCCCAATTTATTAATCTCTGCCCTCCCTAATTTGTTAATAAATGCACTCAAGGATATAAATTTCCCCCTGAGTACTGCCGTGGCTGTGTCCCACAGAGTTTGGTAGGATGTCTCATCATTGTCATTCTCTTCAATGAAATTGTTGATTGTTCCTATGATTTCTTCTTTGAGTAACTGGTTTTGGAGAATGATATTGTTTAATTTCCAATTGGTTTTTGATTTATCTGTCCAGGTGCCCTTACTAATTATTATTTTTATTGCATTATGATCTGAGAAGGTTACATTTATTATATCTGCTCTTTAGGATTCAGTTTGCAATGTTTCTATGCCCTATTACATGGTCAATCTTTGTGAATGTACCATGTGTAGCTGAAAAGAAGGTGTATTCCTTTTTGTCCCTATTTATTTTCCTCCACATATCAAGTAAATCTAATTTTTCTAGGACTTCATTCACCTCTCTTACCTCTTTCTTATTTATTTTTTGGTTTGATTTATCTAGATCTGAAAGAGGAATATTTAGATCTCCCACTATTATGGTTTTACTATCTATTTCCTTCTTGAGCTTTGCGAGTTTCTCTTTTATGAATTTGGATGCTATGCCACTTGGTACATACATATTGAGCAGTGTTATTTCCTCATTGTTTATACTGCCTTTAATCATGATGTAATGACCTCCCCTATCTTTTTTAATCATATCTATTTTTACTTTGGCTTTGTCAGAAATCATAATAGCCACTCCTGCCTTCTTTTTCTCATTTGAAGCCAAAAAGATTTTGCTCAAGCCCTTAACCTTGAACTTGTGTATGTCTACTGGCCTCATATGTGTTTCTTGTAGGCAACATATGGTAGGATTTTGGTTTCTAATCCATTCTGCTATTTGCTTCTGTTTTATGAGGGAATTCATCCCATTCACATTCAGAGTTACAATTATCAGTTGTGCATTCACTGACATTTTCATATCCTCCCCTATTCCTCCCCCTTCTTCTTACACTAATTCCTTTTAAACCAGTGGTTTGCTTTAAGCCAGGAATCCCTTATCCCCTCCCTTGATTAACTTCCCTTTCTACCCCCTCCCTTATTATTCCCCTTTTTTTTATTTTTAAAGGCCTAATGAATTCCCTCCCCCTTCTTCTCCCCTCCCTTTTTTGACCTCCCCACTCCCCTGTTCCCCTCAGTTTATTACTTCTGACTTTCTCAGTAGGGTTAGATAGAGTTTTATATCCCAATGGATAATATAGCTACTCTTCCCTCTCCGGGTTGATTACACTGAGAGTAAGGTTTAAATATTACCTCTTAATGCTGTCTTCCTCTCCTTCTTATAATAGTATTTGTCCCCTCCCCTTCCCATGCCCTCTTTGTGTATAATAGAATATCCAATTTTTCTTATTCCCTCAAGTTTCTCTTGGTGTCCCCTACTATTCACCCCCCTCTTTCCCACCTCCCATATCATCTTAGACCATTTAGTATTCAACCCTCTCCCTATGAATTATTCTTCTGATTACTATAATAGTGAATTCTATAATAGTGAATAGAGTTCACTACAGAGAATTATACATAGCATTTCTCCACATAGGAATACAGATAATTAGATCTTATTGAGGCCCTTAAAAAGGAAAATTTAAAAATTATGAGTTTTCTTTCTTTCCCCTCTGTTTCTTATTTACCTTTTCATTTTTCTCTTGATTTTTGTGGTTGGATATCAAACTGTCCATTTAGTCCTGGTCTTTTCTGTGCAAATACTTGGAAATCTTCAATTTTGTTGAATGCCCATACTTTCCCCTGGAAGTATATAGTCAATTTTGATGGGTAGTTGGTCCATGGTTGTAGGCCCAGTTCTCTTGCCTTTCTGAATATCATATTCCAAGCCTTGTGGTCTTTTAGCGTGGAGGCTGCCAGATCCTGTGTGATCCTGATTGGTGCTCCTTGATATTTGAATTGTCTCTTTCTGGCTTCTTGTAAGATTTTTTCTTTTACTTGGAAGCTCTTGAATTTGGCTATTATATTCCTGGGGGTTGTCTTTTCTGGGTCTAGTGTAGAGGGTGATCTTTCAATGTCTATATTGCCCTCTTGTTGTAGAACTTCAGAGCAATTTTGCTGAATAATTTCTTTTAGTATGGAGTCCAAATTTCTATTAATTTCTGCTTTTTCAGGGAGACCAATGATTCTCAAATTGTCTCTTCTAAACCGGTTTTCTTGGTCTGTCACTTTCTCATTGAGATATTTCATGTTTCCTTCTATTTTATCAGTCTTTTGACTGTTTTATTTGTTCTTGCTGTCTTGAGAGATTATTAGCTTCTAATTGCTCAATTCTAGCCTTTAGGGCCTGGTTTCCTTTTCAATCTGGTCATTTCTGGTGTTTAATTTGCTTATCAGTTCATTTGATTTCTGAGTCTCACTTTCCAATTATAAAATTCTGCCTTTTAAACTGTTTTTTTCTTGCCTGATTTCCTTTTGAGCTATTTCCCATTTCTCTAGCCAAATCTTTTCCAACTTTCTCGTCATCTCAGATTTGAACTCTTCAAGAGTTTGTGACCAGTTTTCATTATTTTGGTAGGGTCCAGATCTGATTGCTTGTTTGTTCTCCTCTTCTGTTTGTTCGGTTGTCTGGATTTTCTCTGTGTAAAAGTTGTTGGGTGTTAAAGATTTCTTCTTCTTGTTGTTGTTCTTCTTCTGGGCTTCTTGATTCTGGGTTGCCATTGTTAGCCCAGTTCCTTCTCAGCTTTATCCTTGCACTCAGGGTCTGTCTGCGCTCTTTAGGCTCCTAAGGTCTCAGGTCTGGTTGTTCTCAAGGTCAAGCCCCCTGGTGGACCCCCTTGCTTGATCCTCTGCCAGAGGTTCCTTTACAAGTCTCAGGGAGCTGCTTCCACAGTCGTATACCCATCTGCACTGAATCCCCACTCAAGGTTTCAGAGCCTTCGCTCACTCCTGTGTCCACCTCCACCCGTGCCTGCACTCAGTGTCTGCGCTCAAAGTCTGTGTGTGTTCTTTTGCCTTTTGGGGTCCTAAGTCTTGTTGCTCTCAGGAACAGGCCCTGGAGCTGCCAATGACTCAATGGGTGCCCCAAACTTGCTCTATTTCTTTTGAGATGGCTTTGGAGTTGTAAGTGGTGTGTGTCTGTGTGTGTGTGGGGGGGAGGGGGTTGTTCAGCCGGTGATTTAGTGAGAGCTGTTTCCCCCCTTTATAGCATGGAAATGCCCCGATCCCACATACCTTCCACGCTGCGCCCTGTTCTGGGGTCCCTCTGTTTGTCTGGATTTGTTTTTATGACCCCTTGAGGAGTCCTGTATGTTTTGGTTAGGAGAGGTTAAGCGCTGCTTTTTACTCTGCCACCATCTTAACCCAGAACCATGAATTGTATTTTCATGAGGCAGAGTTGTATAATGTCACCCCTGGATGTGTTATTAAGATTAAAAATTAATATCCAAAATCTCCAAGCATTATATTTTATGATTTATTAATAATAACTTGAAGTAAAGGAAAGTAGTAAGCTCAGTAAAGAAAAGAAACTTTCTAGACCTCACAAGCTGGAGAAGAGAGCACAGGATTCTAAATGACCTTTGGCCTTTGTCACTGTTCTCTTGCCTTCCTGGCTTCCTTGAGTAAATTCCATTCTTCACTCCCAACCCACAGTTAACATCCTGATACTGGCCATAGTGAACCCATCTTATCCCTATCCCCAAAATCCACTTCCCTTTGACACCATCACTGCTAAAATTCTAACGAAAAGGAGTATTTTACATTCATCATCTTTGTGACTGTAGAAACAAATTGTTCTCATCCACTCATTCCACCTGGGGTAGAGGGGGAGGCATCATATACTTAAGGTAGTTGCCTCCTAACTCACCAACAGGTTTGTTGCCCATCAGTTACCCTCAACTTGGCTTACCCTATCTTCTAAGACGGTTTTATTGGAGTGGGGCTCCTGAGCACACTACAGTTTCTTGGAGTCATAGGTAAGAAATGGATAGCCCAAAAGTAGATGAGAACCTTGAAAAGGGGTCAGTAAAACCTCACAGGGGAGGTACTAGTCCTCCTTAAACACCCATGCACCTCTTAATTACCTTCTTAATCCTCTCTTAGATGCATATTACCAAAGTCCTTTAAGGTGGATCAAACTGAGGTCCTTAGCCCTTAGGTACCTAATTACTTTAGGGTAGAGTCCTTTCCTGGTGTGATTTGGAAAGAAAGAAGTCAAATACTATTTTGGACTTCATAGAATAACAAAATTAACAAGATCTTTCTGTCATATTAATCCAGAAACTTGGACTAAAATCATTTTAGGTTATCTTAAAGGGGGGGGGGGGAAGGAGGGGAGGAGTGGGTGTGGGAGAGAATGTCTTTGTCTTCTTCCAAAATGGGTTTATTCTGTTCCTGAAGTAAATTGAAAGGACTCCATTAAGAATAGCTTGGAGAAGAGTAGAAGTGACTTTTCTTCAAATGAATATCTTCATCTGAAACAATTCTATTTGTCTTCTGAGTGCAGAAATAGGGCTAATGGGAGAAAGTTGCTCAGGAACAAATTTAGGTTGAACATTGTGAAAATTTTAAATAACAATTGTTTTAAAGCTTCTGTGGCTCCCTAATGCCTCTAAGATGAAATATAATCTCATCTGTTTGGCATTTCAAATTTTTCACAATATGACTCAAAATTTATCCTTTCAGGCTTATTATGCGTTATTCTCCCTCACACTCTCCTGTCCAGCCAAACTGGCTTGCTTACTTTTCCCTCTACAAGACATTCTCTTTCCCTTTGCACAAACCCATGCCTGGAATACTTTCCTACCTCACCTACAATTTACCTTAAGTCTCATCTCCCTTTAAGACTCAGCTCAATCGTGGTATTCTACAAAAACTGTTTACTGATCTCTGCAGTTGTCAGTGCATCCCAAACTACCTTCTATTTATTTCATATTTGCTTAACTGTGTACATATGGTTTCACCCGAGTTAAATATAAGCTATCCAACCATGCAACATTATTCCTAATCTGAAGAATACAATGAGTAGAATATAATACAATGGAACTTCAAGAGTTGCCTTAGAAACTGACTGACAGATAAGCATTTCCTTTCCTTTGGCCCCCTTTTTAAAAAGTTTGCCCATCACTGCCCTTACAGATATGTGTCTGTAAGCTTTTTTATTTCTTTGACTATACTTTCAACATAGTCCTACAAGGATTTCATCCTATTGTAAAGAGAGGAGGTAAGAGAGAGAGAAAGCTGTGATACATTGCTGGGGGAATTTGGACAAAGGTCACCAATCTGTCAGAATTCACTAGCCAGCATCAATATGATCTTATTTATTTTACATAGTAAAGAGGGGCCGTCTTATTCATAGATGACAATGTTAAGCAAGTGTGGACATTTCACACAATTCCTATATATGTTTTAATGGAATAATGAGGTCAAAGTTTGTGGTAGTTTGGTGGCACAGTGGGTAGCATACTGTACCTGAAGTCAAAATGACTTAAATTTCACATCTAACCTCAGACATTAACTAGTTGTGTGACCCTGGACACGTTACTGATTTCAGTTTTCTCATGTGTAAAATAGAATTAATAATAATAGTATTTAACTCTCAGGGAGGCCATGAGTAAAGAATGAGATAATATGTGTGAACCCAGAGCATTAAAGGACTAATTATATGGGACTCAGTGATGGAAATTGATTACTCAATCTCCCCCAGCTTGGAGGAGGTGGAGTTGGTGAGAACTGGGGAAGGAGAGAAATTCTGGCTCTTCTGGCTTCCAGGGTGAAAAGAGAAAATAGGCTTTTCCAAACTCACTTAAAGGCTCTTTAGGAAGAAAGAGTGGGAAGAAATCAACCGGTAGAGGAGCTAACAACTTTTTCCAAGACTTTAAAGCTCAAACTATAGTCTTGGGCTGTGTCTCAAGGAATCTTCCCATAATCAAAGTAATTTCATCTTCATGACAACCTTGGGAGGTAGGTGCTATTATTATTCCCATTTTACAGATGAGAAAACAGAGACAAGTAGGTTTGCTCAAGGTCACACGACTAGCAAGTGTCTGAGGTACAGATATCACTCAGAATCCAACAACTTAGATATACCATTCTTTTAATAAAAATATAACCAACAGTCTTTATGGTGGAAGGTGCATCATTTGCAAGATGGTAAAATGCACACCAGGAAGGTGAAAGCTGCTGACAAGGAGATTAAAAGTAGCCAGCAAAGAAGTTCCCTGATATGTCAGGAGGTCTCTTTAAAATCCTAAAACTTTTTTTTTAATTCTCCTTGCTCAAAACCTTTAAGTAAAATCAACTCAAATGTCTCAGGTCTACACCAGTGCTTCTCAGTTCTCAACAGCCATTTCTGAGAATGGAAAGGTATGGGGGTTAACTTGTCTTGTAGTTCTGCTAATGTCTTGGCCCAGAACACATCTCTTAGCTTGTACAACATAGTTTCTCTTGATTTTCTTCCTAAGTCTGACTGTTCTTTCTTAATCTTGTTCACTGGTCATTCACAAGCTTACTGACCTCCCTTTCCCAAAGGAGGATGTCCCCAGTAACTCTGTTATTAGAGTCTTCTTTTAATTCTATCTTCACACTTTCCCTTGACTTCAAATAACTTTTTTGTAGTTTACTTTTAAATGTATAAACCCAGCTCAATCTCTCCTGAACTTTATTTCCTCATCTCAAAATGCTTGCCAGCCTTTTTCTACCTAGATGTTCCAATGAGATCTCAAATTCAATAAATTCAAAGCTAAATGCATCATGTTTCTCATTTCTCCATATTTCACTACTTCTCTACTTCCTTTCTGATACAATTATACTCCCAGTCACCTTTAGACTGAAATCGCAGCATCATCTTTGGGTTTTTCCTCTCTCTCATTCCATATTTAACCATCATAACAATTAATAGTCACTTACTAATTAAAATACCAATATTGTTGGTGGAATTGTTAATTGGTTCAATCATTCTGGAAAGAAATTTGGAATTATGCTAAGAAAGTAACTAAAGTGCCCATACTCTTTGACCCTAAAACTCCATGGCTAAGCATATTTATTAATCAAGGAAATCAAAGAGAAAAGTTCCATGTAAAACAAAAGTATTTAAAGCAGCCCTTTTTGTACTAGCAAAGAAATGGAAACAAAGTAAAAGCCCATTGCATGGAAAATGGCTAAACAAATTGCACAACTTAAATGTATTTGGATAATGGTGTGCTTTAAGAAACTGTGATAATAATTACAGAGAAGAATAGGAAGATTTATATGGAATCCCATCAAACAAAAAGAATGTTTCCTGGTGAGTCCCTAGCAGTTTGGGTGTGTATCCTGCTAGGCCAGAATATACAGTACAAGTTCTCTAAGATCAATAGTCATTTGTACTTCAGCTCCACCTCAATTTATAGGGCTGCTTCAACTTCTTATCAAGAAGTTCATGAATTTATGAGAATCAGTTTCTTTATTTTTTTAACATTTAATAATATTTATTTTTTAGAAAAGTTAACATGGTTACATGATTCATGCTCTTACTTTCCCCTTCACCCACCCATCTCCCCACCCCCCACCATAGCCAATACGCATTTCCATTGGCTTTAACATGTGTCATTGATCAAGACCTATTTCCAAATTGTCCATAGTTGCATTGGTGTGGTAGTTTCAAGTCTATATCCCCAATCATGTCCACCTCAACCGATGTGTTCAATCAGTTGCTTTTTTTCTGTGTTTCCACTCCTGCAGTTCTTCCTCTGAATGTGGATAGTGTTCTTCCCCATAAATCCCTCAGAACTGTCCTGTGTCATTGCAGTGCTGCTGGTACAGAAGTCCATTACATTCAATTTTACCATATTATATCAGTCTCTGTGAACAGTATTCTTCTGGCTCTGCTCCTTTCACTCTGCATCAATTCCTGGAGGTCTTTCCAGTTCACATGGAATTCCTCAAATTTATTATTCCTTTGAGCACAATAGGATTCCATCACCAGCATATACCACAATTTGTTCAACCATTCCCCAATTGAAGGGCATACCCTCATTTTCCAGTTTTTTGCCACCACAAAAAGCACGGCTCTAAATATTTTTTTACAAGTCTGTTTATCTATGATCTCTTTGGGGTACAAACCCAACAATGGTATGACTGGATCAAAGGGCAGGCAATCTTCTATAGCCCTTTGAGCATAGTTCCAAATTGCCATCCAGAATGATTGGATTAGTTCACAACTCCAACAACAATGCATTAATGTCCCAATTTTGTCACATTCCCTCCAACATTCATGACTCTCCCCTTCTATCATTTTAGCCAATCTGCTAGGTGTGAGGTGATACCTCAGAGTAGTTTTGATTTGCATTTCTCTAATTATTAGAGATTTAGAAAACTTTCTCATGTGCTTATTGATACTTTTGATTTCTTTACCTGAAAGTTGCCTATTCATGTCTCTTGCCCATTTATCAATTGGGGTATGGCTTGAATTTTTATACAATTGATTTAACTCCTTGTATATTTGAGAAATTAGACGCCTGTCAGAGTTTTTTGTTATAAAGATTTTTTCCCAATTTGTTGTTTCCCTTCTGGTTTTGGCTACATTGTTTTTGTTTGAACAAAAGCTTTTTAGTTTGATATAATCAAAATCATTTATTTTATATTTTGTAATTTTCTGTAACTCTTGCTTGGTTTTAAAACCTTTCCTTTCCCAGAGCTCTGACAAGTATACTATTCTGTGTTCACTTAACTTATTTATAGTTTCCCTCTTTATATTCAAGTCATTCATCCATTCATGAATTTATCTTGGTGTGTAGGATGTGAGATGTTGATCTAAACCTAATCTCTCCCATATTGTTTTCCAAATTTCCCAGCAGTTTTTGTCAAATAGTGGATTTTTGTCCCAAAAGTTGGGCTTTTTGGGTTTATCATACACTGTCTTGCTGACGTCACTTACCCCAAGTCTATTCCACTGATCCTCCCTTCCGTCTCTTAGCCAGTACCATATCATTTTGATGACCTCTGCTTTATAGTACAGTTTAATATCTGGTACTGCTAGGCCACCTTCCGTCACATTTTTTTTCATTATTTCCCTTGATATTCTTGATCTTTTGTTATTCCAAATGAAATTTGTTATAGTTTTTTCTAATTCAATAAAAAAGTTTTTTGGTAGTTTGATAGGTATGGCACTAAATAGGTAAATTAATTTGGGTAGAATGGTCATTTTTATTATGTTAGCTCACCATACCCATGAGCAATCAATGTTTTTCCAATTGTTTAGAACTAGTTTTAATTGTTTGGAAAGTGTTTTGTAGTTGTTTTCATATAATTGCTGTGTTTGTTTTGGTAGATAGATTCCTAAGTATTTTATATTGTCTAGGGTGATTTTAAATGGTGTTTCTCTTTCTACCTCTTGTTGCTGTGATGTGTTGGAAATATTTAGGAATGCTGATGATTTATGTGCATTTATTTTGTATCCTGCAACTTTGCTAAAGTTGTTGATTATTTCTACAAGCTTCTTAGTTGATTCTCTAGGAATTTTTAAGTAGACCATCATATCATCTGCAAAGAGTGATAGCTAAGTCTCTTCATTGCCTATTTTGATACCTTCAATTTCTTTTTCTTCTCTAATTGCTACTGCTAGTGTTTCTAGTACAATGTTAAATAATAGAGGTGATAATGGGCATCCTTGTTTTACTCCTGATCTTATTGGGAAGGCTTCTAATTTATCATCATTGCATATGATGCTTGTTGATGGTTTTAGGTATATACTGTTTATTATTTTTAGGAAAGGTCCTTCTATTCCTATACTTTTCAGGGTTTTCAATAGGAATGGGTGCTATATTTTGTCAAAGGCTTTTTCAGCATCTATTGAGATGATCATGTGATTTTTGTTTGTTAGATTGTTGATATGGTCAATTATGTGGATGGTTTTCCTAATGTTGAACCATCCTTGCATTCCTGGTATAAATCCCACCTGAACACGGTGGATAATCCTCTTGATCACTTACTGGAGTCTCTTTGGTAGTATTCTATTTAAGATTTTTGCATCTATGTTCATTAGGGAGATTGGTCTGTAGTTTTCTTTCTCTGTTTTTGATCTACCTGGCTTTGGAATCAGTACCATATTTGTGTCATAGAAGGAATTTGGTAGGACTCCTTTGCTTATTATATCAAATAATTTGTATAGTATTGGGATTAGTTGCTCTTTGAATGTCTGATAGAATTCACTTGTGAATCCATCAGGCCTTGGCGATTTTTCCTTAGGGAGTTCTTTGATGGCTTGTTCAATTTCTTTTTCTGATATGGGATTATTTAGGTATTCTATTTCTTCTGCTGTTAATCTAGGCAGTTTATATTTTTGTAAATATTCATCCATATCTCCTAAATTGTTATATTTGTTGCCATATAATTGGGCAAGATAGTTTTTAATGATTGCCTTAATTTCCCCTTCATTAGAGGTGAGGTCTCCTTTTTCATCTTTGATACTGTCAATTTGGTTTTCTTCTTTCCTTTTTTTTATTAGATTGACCAGTACTTTGTCTATTTTATCTATTTTTTCAAAATATTTATTAATTCAATAGTTCTTTTACTTTCTATTTTATTAATTTCTCCCTTGATTTTTAGTATTTCTAATTTAGTTTTCATCTGGGGATTTTTAATTTGCTCGCTTTATTATTTTTTGAGTCACATGCCCAATTTATTAATCTCTGCCCTCCCTAATTTGTTAATAAATGCACTCAAGGATATAAATTTCCCCCTGAGTACTGCCGTGGCTGTGTCCCACAGAGTTTGGTAGGATGTCTCATCATTGTCATTCTCTTCAATGAAATTGTTGATTGTTCCTATGATTTCTTCTTTGAGTAACTGGTTTTGGAGAATGATATTGTTTAATTTCCAATTGGTTTTTGATTTATCTGTCCAGGTGCCCTTACTAATTATTATTTTTATTGCATTATGATCTGAGAAGGTTACATTTATTATATCTGCTCTTTAGGATTCAGTTTGCAATGTTTCTATGCCCTATTACATGGTCAATCTTTGTGAATGTACCATGTGTAGCTGAAAAGAAGGTGTATTCCTTTTTGTCCCTATTTATTTTCCTCCACATATCAAGTAAATCTAATTTTTCTAGGACTTCATTCACCTCTCTTACCTCTTTCTTATTTATTTTTTGGTTTGATTTATCTAGATCTGAAAGAGGAATATTTAGATCTCCCACTATTATGGTTTTACTATCTATTTCCTTCTTGAGCTTTGCGAGTTTCTCTTTTATGAATTTGGATGCTATGCCACTTGGTACATACATATTGAGCAGTGTTATTTCCTCATTGTTTATACTGCCTTTAATCATGATGTAATGACCTCCCCTATCTTTTTTAATCATATCTATTTTTACTTTGGCTTTGTCAGAAATCATAATAGCCACTCCTGCCTTCTTTTTCTCATTTGAAGCCAAAAAGATTTTGCTCAAGCCCTTAACCTTGAACTTGTGTATGTCTACTGGCCTCATATGTGTTTCTTGTAGGCAACATATGGTAGGATTTTGGTTTCTAATCCATTCTGCTATTTGCTTCTGTTTTATGAGGGAATTCATCCCATTCACATTCAGAGTTACAATTATCAGTTGTGCATTCACTGACATTTTCATATCCTCCCCTATTCCTCCCCCTTCTTCTTACACTAATTCCTTTTAAACCAGTGGTTTGCTTTAAGCCAGGAATCCCTTATCCCCTCCCTTGATTAACTTCCCTTTCTACCCCCTCCCTTATTATTCCCCTTTTTTTTATTTTTAAAGGCCTAATGAATTCCCTCCCCCTTCTTCTCCCCTCCCTTTTTTGACCTCCCCACTCCCCTGTTCCCCTCAGTTTATTACTTCTGACTTTCTCAGTAGGGTTAGATAGAGTTTTATATCCCAATGGATAATATAGCTACTCTTCCCTCTCCGGGTTGATTACACTGAGAGTAAGGTTTAAATATTACCTCTTAATGCTGTCTTCCTCTCCTTCTTATAATAGTATTTGTCCCCTCCCCTTCCCATGCCCTCTTTGTGTATAATAGAATATCCAATTTTTCTTATTCCCTCAAGTTTCTCTTGGTGTCCCCTACTATTCACCCCCCTCTTTCCCACCTCCCATATCATCTTAGACCATTTAGTATTCAACCCTCTCCCTATGAATTATTCTTCTGATTACTATAATAGTGAATTCTATAATAGTGAATAGAGTTCACTACAGAGAATTATACATAGCATTTCTCCACATAGGAATACAGATAATTAGATCTTATTGAGGCCCTTAAAAAGGAAAATTTAAAAATTATGAGTTTTCTTTCTTTCCCCTCTGTTTCTTATTTACCTTTTCATTTTTCTCTTGATTTTTGTGGTTGGATATCAAACTGTCCATTTAGTCCTGGTCTTTTCTGTGCAAATACTTGGAAATCTTCAATTTTGTTGAATGCCCATACTTTCCCCTGGAAGTATATAGTCAATTTTGATGGGTAGTTGGTCCATGGTTGTAGGCCCAGTTCTCTTGCCTTTCTGAATATCATATTCCAAGCCTTGTGGTCTTTTAGCGTGGAGGCTGCCAGATCCTGTGTGATCCTGATTGGTGCTCCTTGATATTTGAATTGTCTCTTTCTGGCTTCTTGTAAGATTTTTTCTTTTACTTGGAAGCTCTTGAATTTGGCTATTATATTCCTGGGGGTTGTCTTTTCTGGGTCTAGTGTAGAGGGTGATCTTTCAATGTCTATATTGCCCTCTTGTTGTAGAACTTCAGAGCAATTTTGCTGAATAATTTCTTTTAGTATGGAGTCCAAATTTCTATTAATTTCTGCTTTTTCAGGGAGACCAATGATTCTCAAATTGTCTCTTCTAAACCGGTTTTCTTGGTCTGTCACTTTCTCATTGAGATATTTCATGTTTCCTTCTATTTTATCAGTCTTTTGACTGTTTTATTTGTTCTTGCTGTCTTGAGAGATTATTAGCTTCTAATTGCTCAATTCTAGCCTTTAGGGCCTGGTTTCCTTTTCAATCTGGTCATTTCTGGTGTTTAATTTGCTTATCAGTTCATTTGATTTCTGAGTCTCACTTTCCAATTATAAAATTCTGCCTTTTAAACTGTTTTTTTCTTGCCTGATTTCCTTTTGAGCTATTTCCCATTTCTCTAGCCAAATCTTTTCCAACTTTCTCGTCATCTCAGATTTGAACTCTTCAAGAGTTTGTGACCAGTTTTCATTATTTTGGTAGGGTCCAGATCTGATTGCTTGTTTGTTCTCCTCTTCTGTTTGTTCGGTTGTCTGGATTTTCTCTGTGTAAAAGTTGTTGGGTGTTAAAGATTTCTTCTTCTTGTTGTTGTTCTTCTTCTGGGCTTCTTGATTCTGGGTTGCCATTGTTAGCCCAGTTCCTTCTCAGCTTTATCCTTGCACTCAGGGTCTGTCTGCGCTCTTTAGGCTCCTAAGGTCTCAGGTCTGGTTGTTCTCAAGGTCAAGCCCCCTGGTGGACCCCCTTGCTTGATCCTCTGCCAGAGGTTCCTTTACAAGTCTCAGGGAGCTGCTTCCACAGTCGTATACCCATCTGCACTGAATCCCCACTCAAGGTTTCAGAGCCTT
>NW_025390935.1:0-2895 GCF_016433145.1 Gracilinanus agilis | reverse complement strand
GTATTGAATGAAGCTGTGAAAGTTTTAAAAATAGGAGTAAGGACAAACATAGAGGTTTCCAGTGATTGCTCTTTTATTAGGAGTAATTCCAGATTAAATACTGGTCTCCAATTCATTTAAATCAAGGACTCACATTTTCCTTTATTTTTGTTCCATGAAGCCATCCCTACTTCTGTTCTGGATTCCAGACTAACAAAACAATCAATTATATATCAGACACACAATGACAATATCCAGTATGCAGCCAGGCTGAAAAGAATATTAAACCACTTGCAAGGCCAGTTTTCCTAGATGACCCTTTCTGGTCTTTAAATGGTGAGCTGCCTTCTGAAAAGAGGTTCCTCATACAGCCAATATAGCTGTGTCTTTTGTAATCATTAATAAAGTTAATTACCTGTTTGTGAGCAATGCTGTGAACTTACTCCTGCACCTGCATTTTCATAAAGGTACTTATGATTCTCTTAATACAGCATTATAGATAGGCTTACCATGTGCTCATGCTCCATTTTTTTGTGTACATACCACTCTTCTCAATGAATTAAGGTTGAATATTATTGAACTAACAATTTCAAAAGATAAAACACCAAGAGTGAGATGTGATAGATTAACCAGTCTTTCACTTGGAATTCCTGGCTTGTAAACTTTAATCCCTACTCTTGCACCAGTGAATTATGTAATTGTGAGTAAATATTTTAACCTTTCCAAATTTTAGTGACATCATCTGTGTAATTGGCAAGCATATCTATGTTACCTATCAGATACTTTCATGAACTGGAATCTAAATGACTCCAATTCTATTCTTGGTTTATAATTTGGATGATGCTCCAGGAGAAGTTTATCTTCCCTAATGTTTGAGGCAACTTAAAGATGCCGTGACAAGATGATTTAAGTGGTATCAAGAAGACCTGAGATCAAATTCTGCCACAGGAACTTCTTAGCTACATGATCCTGAACAAGCAACTTAATGTTTCTCACTCTGATTATCCTCTTCTGTAAAATGAGGGTTTTACTAGCATTTGAGAGGCTTTCTGTGAGGAACAGTAAGAGTATTTTTATGAGACACATTAAAAACTTTAAAGCACTTGATAAGTATTAATTATTGTTGTTGCTATTTTTATTATAAATAATAATATAATAGTAATTTCTTGGTTGATAAAGGTATAAAGAAAGGCATAGTCAAGGTGAAAATCATTCACCTGTGGAAACTTATAGAGGTCAAGTATTGTCCCCATCTGGACAGAGAGAGCTGAGGTGACTCCTCCAATAACAACCACAGACTTGTCCTGCTTCCTGCAGCTGTAGTTAGGAATGAGCTGGCCTTGCCCAGACAGCCACTTCAAGGAGCTCTCCAAGGTTCTCTCATCACTGTGGTAGGTGTTGTAGAGGTGGAATCCCAGGGAAATGTTGGGCAACAGATTGGGATCTCTGTTAATCTCCTCTACAGCAAACAGTAGAGCCAGGGCCTGCTGGTAATTTTTGTGGAGCCACCTATAGGGACGAGTTCCATAGAATATTAAGAAAGCCAGCAAAAAGAATACTTTTCAGGAGGAAGAATTTCCCAGTCACAAGAGTCAAAACTAAGGTCTCAACCAGTTTTTCAACTCATTTAATTAATAGTAAAAATAGCCCTGTCTATATGCCTCTTTCCTATATTCTTTCTTTCTTGTGATTCCCGAGATTGTGAGGACTATTGGCCTTAAGTTTTTATGTGATGCTTTTGCCTGAGTCGCACCCTCATTCCAACAATAGACATAGACAGTCCCATTCCACCTAGATCCTGTAGGACATCAGAATGCCCTTGAACCTAGAAGAACTATTGTATAACAGGAGAGAAAATAAATACACCAATAAATGTAATTCAAGGCGGTACAGGTGATATTGGCTTGATATCTAAGAAACTGAAGCAGAGGTTAGGTCCCATCCCCATGAAGAAATGAGGGAAGGCTTCATGGAGGGCATCTTGGTTCATGAAATGTGAGTATTATTTTGCCATATGAGTCTTTGGGGGAAGGGGTGATTCCAAGGGAAGGAAATGAATGATTGAAACCAGTTCACATAGATGTGAGAATAGGAGGAAGTGCACTTTTGGGCTCCCAGTGTCTTAATTTGCTTCTGTCTCCTATATCTGATGAAAAATGAGGTTCAGGCTCAGATTTTCCTACCTCCTCACTTTTTTCCCTTCCTGCACTCATACTGAAAAGAATAGAAAACCAAAAAACAGGCCTTCAATCAAGAGTCCAATCATAAAGAAGAGACCTCAGGTATTCATGGCAATGTTTTAAAATATATCCAGTATAGTAAGGAAGTATATAGAAAAGAAATATGAGAACTTTCATTCTTGTAGATGGGGCCGATCTCCCTGCCCAATTTTAGTACACTCAACACTGCTAAGTCTGCTCAGTGATATAAAAGGGACAGAGGGCACAAAACTTCAGAGTATTAACAGAATTCCAGGAGTCTTAGAGTCCATTTCCATTCTTAAGTATCAATATTAGGTCAGGAATGGGGATTCAAAACAATACAAGCCTGAACATGCTTAGGACTGGCATTTTTGGGTATGGGTATTTGCAGCTGAGTGAAGAGGAGGAAATAGAAGAAAACAGTTTTTCTATTTAACTCTGAAGGTCAGTGAAACATAAGGGAAACTGTGAAGGATGTAAAAGAATTAAGAGACAATAAGGGAGAGGAAATCTCTATTAAGTCATGCTGTATAAGCCTGTCTTTTGGTCCATCACTAAAGATCTCTTTGTAATCATCACAGGAAAAAGGATGTCACACAGATAGAGAGGCACTTACTGATAAGGCTTACAAGCTTTGTTAGGAGGACTTTCAAATAGTTTTGCTCCTATTACACTGTTCACTTCAACTGAGAATAAGGATAAAAAGATCCCAATT
>NW_025390934.1:0-7651 GCF_016433145.1 Gracilinanus agilis | reverse complement strand
CAATTATGTTGTTCTCATCTGCTCAGGGATTCAAGTCATTTTCTGTGGTATCTGGTTGGGAATCTCTCCCCCCTTTCCAGAGGCAGACACACACTCTGAATATGGCCACATAATCATTCGATGTAATGCAGGCTCTTCCTTTGCATTTTACTGTGTCCTGGGCTACATGGGCTTTCTGGCCCTGGGAAGCTTTATAGTAGCTTTTCTGGTCAGGAACGTGCCTGATACATTCAATGAAGCCAAGTTCATCACTTTCAGCATGTTAGTGTTTTGCAGTGTCTGGGCCTCTTTTCTCCCCACATATCAAAGTACCAAAGGAAAAGCCATGGTGACCGTAGAGATCTTTGCTATCTTGGCCTCCAGTGCTGGATTACTGGGGTGCATTTTTATTCCCAAATGTTACATAATTGTATTGAAGCCAGAGAGAAATACTCAGAATAGATCAAGAATAAAAAGAATTCCAGGGGAAAGATTTTCTTCTAGACAATGACCTTATAATTCCATTTGTAGGAATAAGAGGTTTGAAGGATAATCCACATTAATCTGTCATAATCATATTTCCCATTCTGGTGATGATTGAACCCTAATCAGTATTTGTGTGGCACACTGATTACTTTATCAAATTCCATTCACATGAAGACCTAGATTCCTAGAGTGCAAAGACTACTAACGTTTTCAAAATGTTGCTACTAATGCTATCCACCTCTAGAGAAAGAACAATTGGAGTATAAATGCAGATGAAAACATATTATTTCTCACTTGTTTATTTGGGTATATGATTTGAGGTTTTGGTTTTAAAAGCTTATTCACTGATGAAAATGAATAATATGGTAATGAGTTTTGTGTGATAACACAATGTAGAACTCAGATTGAATTGCTTGTCAACTCCAAGAGGGTAGAAGAAGAAAGGGAGGGAGCAAATACAAATCATATAACCTTGGAAAACATGTGGAAATCTGTTGTTAAGATAAAATAAAGACATAAATATTTTAAGGGAAAGAAACAAACAAAGAAACAAAAAGGTTGAAAAAAGCATGTTGCAACTAATTTTGGTGGACATTGCTGCCAACAGAGGGATATCTGGAAACTATAATTTTCAGAATATTTGAAGTTCTCAGTGTCATCCCTACCACAATAGAGAAGTTAGTAAGAAGGTCTCCCCTCTCCCAATCCCAACATCAAGTCCCATTAAGGTTTCCTTTTTTCATTTTCAAATTAAAAGAGTGAACTCCCAAAACTTTGTTGTGTTATCCATAGTTCCACTGGATATAACTACTTCTGTTCAATCTTAAAGTTTCATCTTTATGGATATTCTGCTTTCATCCAAGGATGCAAAAAAAATGATATTTTAAAATTGATGACATTTTTGTACCAGTTTATATTTGATTGATTAATTCATTCAGCCAATGTGTTTTTAGCTTTTATAATTGTGGGGGGATGGTTAGAGCAATACACAATATTGCTTTTAAAATGGAAAGTAAGATTTTTTTCAAACTGTAGAGATTAAAATTAATATGCAAAAGCTAGATATTATACCTTATAAAGTTTTATTAATAATAATCTTACATAAAAAACTAGAGGGAAAAGGAGCTAAACTCACTTCAACCACACTCATGAAATAGAGAGAAAAAGGGAGAAGCTACAGAATTTATAAAACAATAATGTGACCATGCAAATGTGGAGGTGCAGGAGAGATTAAAGGGGATTTGGGGAAATATTAAGGGACTTATGGGGGATGAAATCCAAGGTTCAAAATCTCCACAGTGAGTAATATAATTTATTTTCATTCTTTCACCCATCCATCCAATCATTCATACACACTGTTGTGCTTTTCCTTCCTCACCAAGGCAACATGGGATGCCCATGATCAGTGGTAATTTTGAGACATTCTAGTCCTTCAATCAGTGACTTCAATATATCCCAAGATTTGTATTCCTTCGGTTCCTCTTCTGGATTTAGCCCCACATACAAGAATGCTCAGTTACATTTCTGATATCTTATGCTTTGTGATCAGAGAAGTGTCTTATAACCCTGGTGATCTCTGAAGGCAAAAGCATTGTAATAGGGCTTTGTGGACAGATGTGGGTACACTTATTTTCAGAATGGATGAGCTAGGCTTGTGCTTTTCTCTAAGGGAAAGTAATAGGTAGTAAAAATATTAACAGCTTTAAAGTTAGTAAGAAGACTAGAATTGATCTTCTGCACATTGTGTAAATAGAAGAAACACATTTTACTGTTCTGAACTTCAGTAGCATCATTTGTTAAATAAAGGCATTAAATAAGATTACCTCCAAAGTCTCTGGCAGCTGTAATTCTTTACTTTCATCATTAACAGAGCAAAAGGTATATCCTCAAACCCTGTCATAGCCTTATTCAGGTAGGAAAAATGAAGAGACTAGATATGTTTCTAATGCAAATCACTGGAAAGGAAAATTATGTCATAAATCTATCATACTAAATGACTCTTAGACCCCTTTTATCTCTGAGACAATAATGCTATGATCTTATCCAAAGAGTGAGGAGAGAAGTAGGAGAGGGGTTTTGTGAGAATAGTCCATCTTCTAATATGTTTTCTGAATAGATTACATTAAGTCCTGAATATGAGACCCTGATTGCATTGCACCTGGCACAGGGAAGTGATAGAAAATCAAAGCCACCAGTCTTACAGGACATCAAGGAAATCAGTATCACTGATGGTTGTTAATCTTGTCACCTACAAGGGAGTTTTTCATGTGTTTTCACCATCACAGGCCATTTGCCGAACCAAGTAAACAGAAATTACTTTACTAGGATGGCACTTCTGAATTGCAGCATCTGTTACTAACAAGGCAGAAAGAGTCTAAATAAAAATTTTGCACTTGTGTTTCCCCCTTGAATATAGAGACTCAGCTGGAGATGCCCCAGGCAGTCTGGTCCCCAGAGTTTTTCACTTCTCTTTGGAGGATGGAGTAGGATGTATCTAAACATAAGGGTGCTGTGATTCAGAGTCCAGTCAAAAACCTGGGGAACTATAAAATACCCGTTTCCCTTGAACTATCGTCCTTGCTTGGAGGAGGACATGACTAATGTCTTATTGTGTTCCCTCAGGTGTGATAGACAGTTAAGAGTCTAGGAGAAGGACAGATCACTTCTGTTGTTGGACTGTTCAGCATCAGCCCATGACTAGGCAATTTACTTTACCTTAGTCTAAGTGGCTCCTTACAGTTTCCAGGCTTAGAATCTTGGAGAAGTTTCATGGAGATGTTGCCTTCTATTCAGACAAGCATTTCTCATCTGCTTTCTACTCTTCTCCTATTTCTGCTATTGTAGTCTCATAGTTCTGAGAACAGTAAAAGGAAGCTGCCCTGCTTCCACCAGATTAGCCCCATTGTTTCCCATGATGCTGATCTGGTATTTGGAATATTTTTATCCTTGTTCTCAGTTGAAGTGAACCAGGTTACAGGAGCAGAACTCTTTGAAAGTCCTCCTAACAAAGCTTGTAAACCTTAGTAAGTGCCAATCCAATCTGTCTGGGCTTGTTTTCAGTATGATCATTAAAAAAGGCATCCTTACAGACAGAATATAAGGGTAAATCCATGCAGCAGGACACAATGTGTACTCTCCCCTTTTCCTTTTCTTTGAATCTTTCTATATTCTTGTCTTTTTCACATATGTCTGAGTAGCTTTCAAAGTTGAATGGGAAAAGTGTCTCTCCTCTACTTCCCTTTCCCGAATCCTGTCCCAAAGGCCCATAGATAACACATTCTGTCTAGAGGAGGCTGAGACTTTTATCACCAGCCCTCCCCTATGCTGAGCTTATCTTGATACTTGAGCAATGGAAAAGGACTCCAAACTGCTGAAATTAAATAAATTCCCAGAAGCAGCAGAAGTTCTTGAATCCTGTGCCCTGGACAGAAGAATTTCTATTGAGTCTATTGATAGTGGACAAAAAGTCTTCCCCATCCACAGAAATTAAAGCTCCCTTATTTCCTCTCCACATTTACTTGTCTGATAACAAGTGAGCCCAACCTGTAGGGAGTCTTGGAAACTCTTTCTTCAATGAAGATAGTACATTCCTCCCACTCCAATCACTGGTAAATACCTTCTGGTCTTGTGAATATATGAATTTATCATTTTCCTCTATTCTTTTTGTAACTAGTTACACATTAGTGACAGAGCAGTCTAGATTATAAAACTCCAACAAAGTTAACTAGATGAGCCTGGGGCAGCGTATGAAACTGAGGGCTCAGGAGATTTGAGTTTATTGGGAAGAGAGAGGTATGCCTAGAATACAATCATAACAAGTAATAAGGGAGATTTATAAATGATTTTAATAGAATATTAGCTATTTCTCAGTGATGTACAGAGTGCTTTGATTTTATTTAGATAATATAGGAGGGATTTGCTTTTGTTTCTCTAGGTTAATTTTGTGGGACCAGAAATATCAGAGAGCAATTAAACTGGATTTTTTTCTGTGACTTGGATAAGCTGTATTGGCATTTTGCTCATGGTTAGGATTTGCTTTTGTACTTTGTCCTTTATTAATTCCTTTTACAAAAACTACAGTTTCCATACTAGGAAGTCTTTGTGTAGCAATGCAAACTCACATATAAGCCTCTCAAAACCTACACACTGCAAAAGAGATTCAAAGCAAAATACACCAATTCCTAGACAATTTCACTTTGTAAGAGCACAAAATAAGTAAGTAGGCAGTTGATTCTATCTTCTCATATATCTGGTTGTGGGAAACAAACTATGAGATACATTGGAGAGTTCTATGGCAGATGAGTACACTGACATCTTACTCTGTACCTTCTTGTAACCAAATGTTTCTCTATATTTATCTTATCTTTTGTCCCTTTTTAAATTTCTCTGAAGTTCTTTCTTTCCTCCTATAAATAAGTTTTTTGTATCTATTTTTATCTAAAAACAAAATCATTAAAGCATTTTAATCTTGTTTACCTTTTAATGTTTTAATGGATTTATTTTGTTTGATTTCTTTGTTATTCACCAATGAGGCAGATTTGGTAGTTTGGCTTAAAAGGATGAGAAGGTTCTATTATCCTTTCCTGAAACTTTTAATTAAAATCCTATTCAAAGTGAAATGACCTTTTAAAATCTATGCAGTGTTAGAATTTTTCTTGAGAATAGCCCACTTTGGTGAGGGTAAGGGCTCTTCTGTCTTCTCTAATTCTAATTCAATGGAAAATAAGTAAAGAAGGAAAGAATGGATATAGGGACTTAAATGTTCAGAAACCTGGCTAAAAACCTGGTATTTAGTCACATTCTCTGAATTGATTATGGTTTTCTATTTTTCTCACATCTTATACATGAAGATAAGGAAGTGAAGAGGAAGGGAAGGCTTAGTCAGGACATCACCTTTTCTTAGTAATGTCAGACAGGACTTGAATAAGATACCAAGGCCCCAAATGTACTATATCTCTTATTCCTACTCCTATATGAGCTTATTTCCAATATTCCCTCCCCTTGGAATGGCATCTTCTACATATACCTCTATATCCAAAACTTCCTTCACATCTCAAGGCCAATGATGACCTCCAGGAACACTTCCCTTATTTCTTCAGGGCTATGAGGCTTCTGCTCACCTTTTTTTAGGTCTCACCACTATTCACCTTTAACATATTCCCTGCTACTTTGTATTTCAGTTATTGCTGTGCTTATTCTCTCTCCCACAATTTCTTAAACCTTCTAGAGTCAAGAATCATCTAGATATTCTACAGGATCTAGTGTACATTTTATATTCAATATCTATTTCTGGAATGAATACAGAGTCATGTAAGAACTTAAAGCCAATTTCCCTTGCCATCTCAGCAATCATAAGAAGTGAGGAGTAGAGAAACAAGTCATATTGGTGAGACTATTTTCAAGATGAATGAAGTGAGAAGAACAAGTTTGGTGATCCTTAGTTTTGACTCACATGGTTGGAGAATTCCTTCTTCTAAAAAACATTCTTTTTGATGCCTTGTTAATATTCTATTGGCACTCTCCTCCCCAGGTGGTTGTACAAAAATTATCAGCAGGCCCTGGCTGTAGTGTTTGCTATAGAGGAGATTAATAGAGCTCCCAATCTGTTGCCCAACATTTCCCTGGGATTCCACCTCTACAAAACCTACCACAGTGCTGAAAAACATTGGAGAGTACCCTGCATTGGCTTTCTGGGGAGACATGGCTCATCCCTAACTACAGCTGCAGAAACCATGACAAGTCTGTGGCTGTTATTGGAGGAGTCACATCAGCTCTCTCTGTCCAGATGGGGACTCTGCTTGACTTCTACAAGTTTCCACAGGTTAGTGATATTGAACTCACATGTTCTATGCCTTTATCAACCAAAATAATAATAACAGCAATAATATATCAGAAAAATGATAGCTAATATGTATTAAATGTTTTAAGGTTTTAAAAGTACTTTACATATGTATTTCTCTTCATCTCCACATTAAATATTTTAGGTAGGTATAATTATTATATCCATTTTAGAGAGTGATATGCTGAGATGGAGAAAAGTTAAGGTACTTCTCCCAAAAGGTTGAGTACTAAATTAATTTTTCCCATGAGGAATAATGTAAATTAAATTCATCTGTTCCAGAATTCCCCCAAAAAACAGACATTATAAGGCATTCTATGCAATACTAGAATTGCATTTCACTAAATAGGCATTAATAATACAGACATAAATAAAACAATAATTTGATTATTTTAAATATATTTTATATTATATATTATAAATAGAAGCTATACCTATATTCAGAGGAGTGTATGGCCTAAGGGGATTGTAGTAGGGAGAAATATTATTATTTGGAAGGGGAGTACCTTTTATGATATCTGAGGGCAATTGCCCTTCTGAAGTTCCTTCTTTCTTTTTTTTCTGTCCCTTATCACCACTGAATCCTGCTTGAGATTCACCAGGTATAAGCTTCACAGGAAACTATCCAATTATGTTTTTTTTGTCTGCATTTCCAAATTCTTCTAAAGTGGGAAATGTTCGGGTCATTTTACAAATTTACAATTCTGCTCTCTTTATTAAGGTGACATTTTGCAACAAAAAATGTTGTACTTCCACCCATTTTGCATGCATTTCCTTGATTAATGAAGTGAGGACATCCTCTTCTGCCTCCTTTTCACCTGAAGAAAACTTTCCTGCCACTAACCTTTGCTCCTTCCATTGAAGTTCCTCCATCTCCTCAGTGTTGAGCCCCTCTTTATGTTCAGATGTAATGCATCCTTATAATGACCACTGACCTCTAAACCATGGACTGGCCAATCACAATATCCTCCTTGACTAGTGTAGGCTCAGTCTCAAACTCTTCAAAGTCCCTTTGAGTTAAAGCTTCTTAGCATGTTATGTGGGTAATTTTGAGGAAAGGTGTTTGGGATAATGGAAATTGAAAGGAGGAATGTGGAGACTTTCTAAATGGGTAATCTCAGTTACAGGTAAACTGGGATTAAAGGAGATTCAGGGTATAATAGGACTGAAGTCAGGAGTATAACACAGAAGGGAAACAGAGATCTTTTAGGGAGAAGAGAAGTTAAACTAAACAGACAAACACAGCAGGCTTACAGACTGGGACTTAGACTCAAACACAAGCTGAGGGAAATAGACTAGGCTGAAATTAACAAACAGGCTTTAGTTAATTTCACAGGAAGGGACCTA
>NW_025390933.1:0-9051 GCF_016433145.1 Gracilinanus agilis | reverse complement strand
GGAAAGCCATTGATTGCTCATGGGTAGGACGAGCTAACATAAAAAATGAACATTCTACCCAAATTAATTTACCTATTTAGCGCCATAACTATCAAGCTACCAAAAAACTTCTTTACTGAATTAGAAAAAACTATAACAAATTTCATTTAGAATAACAAAAGATCAAGAATATCAAGGAAAATAATGAAGAAAAAATGTGAAGGAAGGGGGCCTAGAAGTACCAGATATTAAACTATACTATAAAGCAGCAGTCATCAAAACAATATGGTACTGGCTAAGAGATAGAAGGGAGGATCAGTGGAATAGACTTGGGGTAAATGACATCAGCAAGACAGTGTATGATAAACCCAAAGAGCCCAACTTTTGGGACATGAATCCACTATTTGACAAAAACTGCTGGGACATTTGGAAAACAATATGGGAGAGTTTAGGTCTAGATCACATCTCACACCCTACACCAAGATAAATTCAGAATGGGTGAAGTACTTGAATATAAAGAGGGAAACTATAAATAAGTTAAGTGAACACAGAATAGTATACTTGTCAGATCTCTGGGAAAGGAAAGACTTTAAAACCAAGCAAGAGTTAGAGAAAATTACGAAATGTAAATTAAATGGTTTTGATTATATTAAACTAAAAAGCTTTTGTACAAACAAAAACAATGTAGTCAAAATCAGAAGGGAAACAACAAATTGGGAAAAAATCTTTATAACAAAAAACTCTGACAGGGGTCTAATTACTCAAATATACAAGGAGTTAAAGCAAATGTATAAAAAATCAAGCCATTCCCCAATTGATAAATGGGCAAGAGACATGAATAGGCAATTTTCAGGTAAAGAAATCAAAACTATCAATAAGCACATGAGAAAGTGTTCCAAATCTCTAATAATTAGAGAAATGCAAATCAAAACAACTCTGAGGTATCACCTCACACCTAGCAGATTGGCTAAAATGAAAGAAGGGGAGAGTAATGAATGTTGGAGGGGATGTGGCAAAATTGGGACATTAATGCATTGCTGGTGGAGTTGTGAACTGATCCAGCCATTATGGCTGGCAATTTGGAATCATGCTCAAAGGGGTATAAAAGAATGCCTGCCCTTTGATCCAGCCATACCATTGTTGGGTTTGTACCCCAAAGAGATCATAGATAAACAGACTTGTACGAAAATATTTATAGCTAAGCTTTTTGTGGTGGCAACAAATTGGAAAAGGAGGTCATGTCCTTCAATTGGGGAATGGCTGAACAAATTGTGGTATATGCGGGTGATGGAATACTATTGTGCTAAAAGGAATAATAAACTGGAGGAATTCCATGTGAACTGGAAAGACCTCCAGGAACTGATGCAGAGCAAAAGGAGCAGAGCCAGAAGAACATTGTACACAGAGACTGATATACTATGGTAAAATTGAATGTAATAGACCTCTGTACCAACAGCAGTACAATGACCCAGGACAATTCTGAGGGATCTATGGTAAAGAACACTGCCCACATTCAGAGGAAGGACTGCAGGAGAGGAAACATATAAGAAAAACAACTGCTTGAACGCATGGGTCGGGGAGGACATGATTGAGGGTGTGGACTTGAAACTACCACACCAATGCAACTACCACCAATTTGGAAATTGGTCTTGATCAAGGACACATGACAAAAGTAGTGGAAATGTGCATCGGCCATGGGTGGGGGGAGTGTGGGGGGTGGAGAGGAAAGTAGGAGTATGAATCATGTAACCATGTTAAAAATGAATATTAATAAATGTTTAAAAAATATTTATAAATAAATAAACAAACAAAGAAAGAAAGAAAGAAAAAAGAAAAAACAATAAGAAATATTTTAAAAGATCAAAAGAATTTTAAAAATGGAAGACGATACAGGTTTTCTCATATTTAAAAACTGACTTGGTAAAAATAGTTTAGGAGAAATAATTAGGAATTTTTGGATGACTTAAAAAAGCCATTTCTAAAAAGAAAGGTCCTATTCATTGTATTACTGAAAATTATTTAATAAAATTATCCAGATATATTAGAAGAAGTCAAAGTAAATATGTAGAGTCCTTCTGAAGAAAACCTAAATTGAAGCCCCATGGAATTTGCTAGTAAAAATGAATGTTTCCAGATCAAAGAAAAAGTCTTGCAAAGAACCAAGAAGAAAGACTGCAAATACTAAGGATACAGTCACAATTACACACGATTTAATATCTATATCTAATAGAGCAGGGAGCATGTATTATAATATTCTAAAAGGCAAAAAGGTTTACAACCAATAATAAGTAACCTAGAAAAATTGAATATAATTCTTAAAGGGAAAGAAATGGATAATGGGTCTTCAATGAGATAAAATATGTCCAGGCATTTCTAATAAAAAGAGTAGAACTAAGTAGAAACTTTGAAATACAAATATGAAAGTCAATAAAAATACAAACATGAAATACAAGTGAGCAATCAGAAAGTATTTCATAAGGATGCATTGTTTATGTCCAGTGTGGGGTGGTAGAGAGGATGAAACAACTGTTCTTAAAGCTTCTGATACCTTCTGATATCTTCTGATATCATACAAGGATTTGAATAAGATAAAGGCCCTAGAAATAGTTTTGTTTGGTTTGAGCATCTCAAAAGAAGAATGGAGAGAAAGGGAAAAGATACAGACTGGAGGGAAAATTAGATAGGAAGGTATATAAGTAAAATTCTATGTACATATGGAAGAGAATAGAGAAGTGGGCATCATTTGAGACTTTCACTTGAACTGGTCAAAAAAAGGTATAACATACATTTACATATATACATACACAAAGAAAGGTATAATACACATAGAGATTTTAGTATAGAAATAACTTATACCCAAAGGAAGAAGGAAAAAGGAATGAAAAAAAGGGAGGATAAGAGAAATAAAATAAAAGAGAGGGCTGAAACATCTGTCCTATCAGGTCCATTCCACTCATAAACCTATCATCCTATAATTAGATTAATTAGTAAATTTAGGCTAATTAGATTTTTAAATATGCTTTTGAGTACCTACACCCATCCTTGCTTATTTTGTATACCACCCTTTTCCCCTATGAATACTTTTTTAGTACTTCAAGGATTTATGATTTCATAATTGTGAGTGCCTTCTCCATTGGTGGATATTGCAATTTTTCTTCAGTTGAGTAAATGATCTAAATAATTTACTACAACTGGAAATAATTACCATCTAGTGATAATCCCTCTCATGATGATCCTCTCTGATTTTAGCTGAAATGGTGATTAAACAATAAAAATCAATAAATAAACAAATATAGCCCATCACTAGGCCAGTACTGGAAGTCTTACAGTCTGGCCAAAAATAAAACACCTTATGCTTTGCTGACATAAGCCTTGAAAAATCTGTATTGCTCTTTTGCCATGGTAAATCATTGTAGGAGTACTCGTACTCCTCCTTCTCCTCCTCTTCATCTTCCTCCTCCTCCTCCTCCTCCTCCTCTTCTCCATCTCTTACTCCTCCTCCTCCTATTTGCTAACATTTATATAGTGCTTTTTATGTACCAGGAATTGTGTTAAGCGTGTTCACATTTTTTTAATTATATGATCCTCAGAAGAACTCTGGGAGGTAGGTGCAAATTAGTCTCATTTTATAGATGAGGAAAGTGAGGCAAAAAAGGGTTAAGTGACTTATTCAGGATCACATAGCTATAAAATGTTTGAGGCTGGGTTTGAAGTTAGGTATCTCTGCCTCCAAGCCTGGCTCTTTCTGTAATTTGGCACCTAGCAAAAGGTCCCTTGTGAATAAATCTTTGTGCAGAACCCCTACTTGGAACTAATAGTACCTAGAATTCATTAGTTGGTTCCAAGCAGTAAGGTGATAACCCCAGGTTCAAAGTAGCCTGCATTCCTAAACTAGATCACAGGAGCCCCTATTATTGGATTTCCCCTTAATTGTTGGTAAATGCAATAAGCTCAAAAAAAGGTATAGTATGAAAAGTAGATTTTTAAAAATCCTCTATAAACTCCCAATGAATACAAGCAATGTCAGAAAAAAAAAGAGTGGGTACCAATGAAGAGTATATTGGTAGAGAGGCATACATATGGAGAACATATATGTTATCTCTCATGTAGAACATATATGTTATCTCTCATGTAGTAATTCACACCTCCAGGGCTATAGGACACTCACAGCATTTCTCCTCTTATTGTATCCTAGTGCTATTCCCCACTAGTGGAATGTGTCTACTGAGAAGAAGATCACTCAATTAGACTTTATTTTGGCCTGCTCCTGATGAGAGTCTTCTTCTGGGTAAATAACTCTTCTCTGAACCACCATGCATCGTAGGGAGGGATGAGCTAGGAGAGATAAATAAATCCCCATGTATTTCAGCTGTCATCTGGTAGAAGTGCAAGAGAAAAAGTAGAGAGTAATCCCCTCTTCAGGACTGGGTTCCTCCTTTTTATAGCTGGTTATCTTTGATTCATGGAGTCACATGCCTCAGAACTCTTCTTTATTGATTGACCACTTACTGTTGGTAGTTTGTTTTTTATCAAGAACCCCTAAAAGTGTGACAAATCCTTTGGATCCAAAGGCTAGCTGAACTTTAATATTATCAAGTTTGACTGACAAATATCTTCCCACTTTCCAAGATTTTAATAGCTTATTATCTCAAACCTTCTCCTTTATATACTGTGTTTTCATTAACTGAGTTGAGCGAAAGTTGGCTGAAGGGTTGGCTCCTCATCCAGTCTCCTCACTATGTTAGAAAAAATACCCTTGTATGGTAACAAAAGAAAAAGGATTGTACAGAAATGAGCAGTAAATTATAGTGATAGTAATATAAGGAAAAATGGTTCATTAGAATTTTGTGCATTAGATGCCTGAACCTGGGAACAAGGAAGCTCAGAAACTTGTACCCAATTGGAGATTCAGTTATTAGGAAATGGAGAAAACCTTTGAGCAAAGGGCAAAATCCTCTGGATTGTTTCCAAGGTAGAGCTGGTGTTGTAGGAAAAGGATGTGGCTCAGCCACACCTCTTATCTCAAAGTCCCAAAACATTTAGATGAATTTTGGAATTAGAGTCATTAGAGTTTGGCAAAAATGAGAATATATTCCATGGAACCAGAGACAGAGAGAAAAACAGAGAAAGAAAGAAACAGAGAATAGGTCCGGTAGATAACATCCCTATGTGGTACTTGTATTCTCACACCTTCATATAAGCAGAACTCTCAAATATCAACATGAAATGTTATGAGTAGAATTATATTTTCCTTTTGCTAACTAAAATTCTGTGTATATCTGGTTGATCCCTTATGAAACACGAAATCTGCTTGGACAATATTTTATGTCATGCAAAGACTGATCCTCTGTAACTTTTACGGACAAAATCTGAAATTTCTTATGCTATACATATATATGCATATATATAAATTGCAATCTTTTCAATTCTCTATTTTACTTTTCATTTTTATTTCTCCCTCTCTCTCCTTCCTTCCCCTTCACACACACACACACACACACACACACACACACACATTCATAATCTTTCCAACATTGAGAACACAGGAAAGTAAATTGTTCCTTTCTATAGTAAGATATTTTTATTCTATGCTTTAGTTTATTAGGAAACAGGCCAAACAGGAAGAAATTCAAAAGATGACACACACCATGAGAAAGACCTTACAGATGATCTAGTCCAGTCCTTTTATTTTAAAAATAAGGAAACTGAGATTTACAAATATATTAGAATTCACATCCTAAGTCCAAATTCAGCATTCTCAACCATAGCATGCTATTTGTAAAACCAAAAGTCACTTTTCTCTTACTTATTTATATCTTGAATTTATAATTTTTAGTTTTAATACCATTTCTGAAGTATGATTGCTTTTGGAAAAACATGAGCCAGTTGTATTTTTATTTTGTCATATTTTTAACTTGGCAATGATCCCTTTCTTCTAAGAATGGATACCAGTATTTTAGAAAGACAAGTCCCTCAGTAGTCTGCAGAAGGTGATGAAGGCAGTGTGTATGGCCAGGAAATTGTGGAGATGTAGTCCTGTATTTGTGTATGTGCATTTGTATGTGTTTCTTCTTGCCCCCTGTGTTCAGCTCTCAGCAGTAATTCTCTCTGTTAAGGGCCTCTGGAAGGGAAGAAGAAAAAATGGGGCCCAAAGGGCTTGTGCCTCCTCTCAGAACAGTTTGTCAAGCAGGTGCAACACCAAGAATGAGGAAGTGTTGGGAAGTATGCCTGGCTCCAGCTTGCCATGGCGTCCCCATATGCTGAACTGTTCTGGGCATAGCAAGGGCTAACTCCCACTCCTAGAACAACTGGTTTTTAGGCCTGTGGCCAAAGTCCAGGCAAACTTTCCTACCCACACCAAAATCATCTCAGTCATTGATGTAGGAATAGGGCCACTTCCAAGCAAACATGGAAAGTTTTGCCTCCTGGAAGAAGTGATAAAGTATTCATAGTGGAAGGAGTTGACCATAGTTCTATAAGGGTAGGTAGCAGAATGTTACCCTTTTTATTAAATTTAGACATTAATCACATCTTAATCACAGTATATGAAAAAGTTTGTATGAGATGACCATTCTATCATAAAGGTTTCTCATTGTATGCAAAAGATTTATTTAAGTAGAATTTTGTCAACCATATTATATTTTTAATGGTTGATGTAGGAGTTATTTAGAGGAACTCTATAATAATTCCTTACCTCCACCAACAGTATTGAAATAATTAAGAGTTAATTAAGTAATTTGGTTAATTAAGCATAGATTGCTAGTCAAAAGTAAGATTCCAGCATAGGGAGTTAAAAAGGTACATGTAGAGCCCTTAAGGGAAGGTAGAATTCTAAGGAGGTCAAAGGGATAGAATTCCAAGAGAACCTTAAGGAAAGAGGAGTTGGAAATTTACTGGTTGCTCTGGAATCTCTCGATCACTTTGCTCTGGGAGGTGGACACTCAGAAAGGAGCATCCCGATTTTCCTTGTGATCCCTTTGGGAAAAGTTTGGAAAACTAGATCTGAAAGTTAAGAGCTTGAAGAGAAGAAAGTTTGGTTCATGAGAGAATTGCCAGTAGAGAGAGAGAAGCAGATGGCAGGTGGAGCTGATCACCCTAGACAGAGAAGTTCAAGTTTGGGCAGCGACTGAGTGGACTCCCCGTTGTGAGAGAAGAAAAACTTTTCACTGTTCACTTAGAGGAAAATTGCTGGAAACTATATTATTACGATATGTTTTAGAATAGAATTACTAAGGTAGATTATTTTCATAGATAAGTAAGGAAGAGAGGTCAGCTTTGGTTTACTAAGGGAGAAGAAATCACTTGCAGGATAGAGGGAAGGGGGTTTAAAGTTAGATTTTCTTAGATTAGGGAAAATCATAATTATCTCAACTACATATTACTATTTTCCTTTCCTTTGATTAGTTCAATAAATAAGAAAAAATTTTTTGTCACTGGTCTTCAGCAATTCCTCAATAGCTAATACCATTGATTCTCTCAACGGTCAATTACTAGTGACAGTTATAACAGTGATCAATATCCAGGGTCAAGATTCCCTTTTTCATCTTTATAGTATCAAAAATCAGATACTATGATTAAGATGTGATTAATCATATATTACTTAAAAGCTTGCAAAGCACTTCATAAATATTTTATTTTTCTCTCACAAACACCTTGTGAGGTAGTTCCTATTATCATCTCCATTATGCAGATGAGAAAGCTAAAGCACACTTGCCTGGTGAAGTTGTTGTTAGGTGACTTGGCCAGGGTCAGGAACTGAGGCTGAATTTGATCTCAAATCATCCTGACTCCAGGTCTAGCTTTCTATCCATTGTGGGGTCTCAGTGTATGAACATCTATAAAATAGAAACAAGAAGAGTTCTAATGAAAATCTGTAATAAAAGCTATAATAAAAAATAAAAAATGTATAACAAGGTTATTATAAAGAACAACAAAAAATATAGTCCACCACATAATTATTCCCAATTTTAAATGAAAAGAAAATATTTTCCTGTGGTATGAGAAAGTCTTGAGTTCTACCTTCACGTTCTGCTGTGCCTATAGTATACTAACTTTGGTGAGTCTGCCTTGCCACATGAAAAGGTAGAATAGATTGTTTAAAAATAATCTAGTTATTCATATATTTTTTCTCATTTTCCTCCATTAGAAGGGGGAACCTGAGCAATTCCCCCTATTGACTGACTTTCCATCCCTCCTGTTTGCTTACCAGGATGGTCCTGCTGTAATTACCAAAGCTGAAGAGGAGCTGAATAGCACTCAGCAGTTGATTATCTGAAAAGCCCCTCAGGCATCATGAGATCATTCTAGCAGGTTGAAATCCCACAGTGTTGATAATAGGTGAACACTCCAGCTGCAGGGACATAGAGCAAACTTTGTACAGGAAAACCTAGCCATACTGAGTCCTTAGGGATGAGTCATTGTGGAAAGCTGAATTTTAAAGATTAATGAAAATTAACTGTTTTAAAAATTATCTTGTTTTTACATTACCTTCATTTGCAAATATGTTTCTTTTCATTTCTTCTGCCTATTGAACAAAGAATAAAAAATGAAAACGAAAAGTAGTTCAGCCAAGCTAATAAACATATTCACTAACTGGCAGTTGATGCAATATTCCATACCTTAAGGGCCCTACTTCTTGAAGGAAAGAGACTTGCATTTTCTTGTGATTCAAGGGTCACAAGTAATTAGACATTTTTTGGCTGAATTTTCTATTTGCATTATTGAAATCACGATATTACAATATGAAGGCAGGTGGGTGGTTCAGTAGATAGAGCCCTGGCTTAGATTCAGGAAGATCTGAGTTCAAATCAGCTGTGTGACTCTGAGCATATAATTTAACCTTGCTTTAGCTTTACCCACTAGAGAAGGAAATGGGAAACCACTCCATTGTCTTTGCTAAAAAAAAAAAAAAAAACTCTATTGGCAAAACTCTCATGCTATGATCCATGGAGTCATGAATTATTATTATATTATTTATTATTCCTTTATGTTTTTATTTATATTTCCTTATGCTTTCATTATATCCCCTTTATACTCCTTTATATTATTCCTTTATATTATATTACATATAAT
>NW_025390932.1:0-2915 GCF_016433145.1 Gracilinanus agilis | reverse complement strand
GTATATATATATATATATAAAGTATATAGTGTATTTTAAAGAGGGGGAAATAGTGAAAAAGATATAGGCAGTAACTTCCATGCTTAGGAGATGGGATCTTGTGGTTCCATTGCCTTGACTGCTCTTTCCAATGTTGTAGGCCTTTTGCTCTCTCATCCTGGGCAACTGCTTTCCTTGTCTTGCCACAAATATTCCATAGAAGGTCCAAAAGCCTTCTTCTAGTTCTCCTGACATTTCCATTATCCTTTACTCTTCCCATATTACCAGTCCATCTTCTTTTCCAATGGGTCTAGGGATTTAGTGGACTGTAAATTTGATATAGTTGATATGGTTCAGTATGGTTAATGGCTAATGCATTACTAGTAGCGTCCACTCCAGGGTTTGCCATTGTATTCTCTCAGAAATACGACGTTCCCCCTAAGGCTTAGCCAAGATGGTAAAGGGCCTATGCCATTTGAAAAATGGTGGAAAAAGTGGGATGTGGAGGAAGAAATGGGATGGTTTAGGCTAGAGAAGAAAAGGCATAGAGAACACCGAGGAGGCAATTGGTAGAGCAGAGAAAACATTTATTTAGGAGTTAAACGTTGTTCCATCATTTTTCATCCGTCTGACTCTTTGTGACCCCATTTGGGGTTTTCTTGGCAGAGATTCAGGAGGGGTTTGTCATTTCCTTCTCCAGCTCATTTGACAGATGAGAAAACTGAGGCAAACAGGGTGAAGCCACACGTCCAGGGTCACACAACTAATATCTGAGGCTGGATTTGAACTGGAGTCTTCTTGACTCTAGGGCCAGCATTCTATCCATTCTACCATGTAGCTGCCCTAGGAGTTAGAAGATCTGTGTTCAAACCTCATCCCTGATATTACCTGTGTGACTTTGAACAATTCGGGTGACCTCCCTAGACCTCAGTTTCCTCATCTGTAAAACGGGGAGGTTAACTAAATTCCCTTCTTGCTCTAGATCTGTGATAGTGAACTTTAAATATTTCAAGGAGGAGAGAGGGCAGAAGGATCACCAAGGAGCAGAAGCTGAGGGAAGGTCTATATACACTATACTCCAGAGAATGGAAGCAGGGCCAAAGAGTTGAAGCTGCGGGAAGGTCTGTATATAGTAAGGGAGTCTTTACTCCAAATGGAAGCCATCAGAAGGTGTTCTCATTAAGTAGTGAGTTCCCCATCACTGGATGTGTTCAAGCAGAGTCTGGATGACCACCTGTTAGAGATGCTTGCAGAAAGAATTCATTAGGCAGGACTAGATCATCCCTACAACCCCTCCTAACTGGAAGATTGATTTCTGTAAAATGTTTTCAGTTGTGTGCTTTACCCTCTTCTCCTTGACCTGGCGCCATGTTATACTTTCTCACCACCGACATCCAACCTGTCCCTCCTCTTCTGTCTCTGTGTGATTCCATCAGCTAATCCAGCCCCACTACCAGACAACAACAACAACAACAACAACAACAAACAACAAACCACCCCACCACTGAATGACAACCACCGTGGTCCACTGAAAAGAGTTTTGGGTTTAGGTTTAGAGAACCTGCTTGGCTCCCTTTGTGTGACCTTGAATGAGTCTTTTTCTCTGGTCTTTGCTTCCCTTCTGTGGAAAATGAGAATGTTGGGATTAGAATCCACATCAGGGATTCTCAACCATTTTTGTGGCATGGGCTCTTCTGGCAATCTGATGAAACTGGTGATGAAATTGATGATGATTGATGAAACTGATGATTGATGAAATTGATCAAAATGATGAAACTTTGGACCCCTTCTCAGAATAATGTGTTTTGGGTTGTTTTTTAGTCATAGTAGAAAGAATTGCTGGTCATCCCTTAGAGGTCCGTGAAAAGAAAGATGTCATGTTTTCCTTTCCAAATTCAGGACCTCCCTGAAATCTATTCGATGACCCCAAGCCAAGACCTAGACTAGAGAGGTGTCTGTTCAAAGACCCAAGTCACAGTCCCAGGATCTCCCTTCCCCCTCTTGGCTCTCCGATTTCCACTAGGGAAGCTAGAAGTTTCCTCCTCCCTCCCTCCTGCTTCTCATCTCCCTGGATGAGAGCTCTGCGCTGGCCTGCCTTGATTTGGTAGGCGGCTGAACAGAGAGCTTATTAGGAGTAAACAGAGCCCCTGTGATCGCGGGCACTTCTCTGCAAAGGGGTGGTCAGCGGGGCTGTGCCCAAAGCAGGGCTGCAACGTCTAACAGCCAGCGCCAGCCTGGCAGTGCACGGCCTCGGCTCTGGTGGCTTTGGAGGAGGTGGCAGCGGGGACCCCCGGCATCCCTCATGCCCATCCCATCCCTGAGCCGCATTGTCAATCTGCTTTCCGAGGGCTGCTGTCCACAGCGCATGCCGCGGGCTTGCGGGGCTAGTCTGGTGTTTGCCTCTGACCCGTGTGCATGCACACGCGTTTTCAGCCTTAAGGCAGATAGCAGCAGGGTCTGGAGGGGCCAAGCGGGCAGGGTGGGACCAAGGCTGTGCAGGTGCCCTGTTTCTATCGGCAGTCTTGGGGAGGGAGGGGAGCCCGGCTCCTCTTCTCCCCACCCCACCCCCTTTTTGCCTGCCTTTTGGCTGTTTGCTCTCCCTGCCTCCTTTGGTGCCCCCCCCCTCCTCACCCCGCTCTTCCCTGATGATAAATACAAAAGAAAAATGTGCTGGTGCCCAGGTCTGAAAAGCCCGAGCGCAGGCAGGCGACTGAGGAATGAAAAGCGGCTCCAATTAGATGCTTTGGTTCCGCAAACTTGATGCCAGGCACTTGAACTGTCACTATGGAGCCTTAATTAGCAGCTGTGGGTGAGAGGTCAGGCACAGCTCAGCAGTCTTGACAAGTCTGCTATCAAGTGCAGGGGATTGGGAGGGGGGGGCTGCCTGGATAGCGGAGGAAGAGGAGGAGAAGGAGGGGGAGGGCCAGGGAGAGAGG